>NC_056727.1:253038376-253233376 GCF_019279795.1 Protopterus annectens | reverse complement strand
TGCCCACTAGTAGTAACCATGGTGTGATCCCAGTGGGCTACAGAGGGCATGGCACCCTGTCCATCAGTCCAATAGGCATGTACATGCCGACAGTGTACCTCCCCCATGTTCCCCACTGGACACCTGCAACACCTGTGGCGCCATCAAATGTGACCCACAAAGAACATACCATGCCTGAAACACAAGCCCTGTATGGACAGATGCCACTAACACCAGGGAATACCAGTATCATGCTATCAATGTAGGTACAGGGTCAACCTGCTGTCCATTAACAGTTCCTGCCACATGATACCAGGACTGGCACATCTGATGGTAATTTCTGTACACAACATGGGACAGATACCACTGTACATACATGTGGGAGGTGTGCACATCCCAGACACTGGTCATATCATGGACTAAGGAACACATACATGGCAAGCAGTGCACAGCATTGGCCAAATGCAATACTCACCCAGGTGACTGGATGGTGAATACAATACCAACCTGTGTGGGCAACTCCAGACACTACACTCCTGAGCCACACTGCAGACCATTGCCATGTGGCCTGATGCCAAGGTATACCCATCACCTAGCCTTGTATAGCCATCCTGCACTGTCGACCACAACACACCCGTGAAGCAGTGCACCCATGCATGCCTGTACTGGCACCTGTGTCTGTATGCGTGTTGTATAATGCGTATGTCCACATTCACACTCACTACAACCCCCACTGACATACTGAAGCATTCTGTCTGATGTCAAACATCTCCCCATACCCTTTGCACATATAACCACGTATGACCCCTGTGGTGTATGTGATACCTTCCAGTACTGTGTTGTTGCTATCCCACTATTGATGAGTTGTATTCCTGTCCCTGCCAAGTGTGTCAATGTGTGTGCATCCCTGTGAGAGTGTGGCTGTGTTGACACCTGTTCATGTGGACAGGCACATGCACTACACCTTCAACATAGCTACCATATCCCTGTTGCAGAAGTCACTCACCATCACATATACGTTCTGATGGCTCCTCAACATGTAACCTATGTGGCACATCCAATAACTGCATGGACATGCGATAGCACTACATAGTCATCAGGGGTTTGATACCTTGTACTGGTAGATGTGTGACACAAACATGCTTAAGTTTTACTCTCACACCCCTCCCTGGCTTTTCTTTGCCTCTGTCTGCCTCTCTCACTCCCTCTCTGGTGGATGTGGAGACTTACACCTCCTTTGCTTATGCAGCAGCATATGTATTTTAAGTGATGCTCAGGATCAGATGATGGCCTCTGCACGAATTGCAGCCCTCCTGTAGCTGAGTGCATGTGGAACAGCTGTGGTAACATTCCCATAGCCAATTGCATGGAAACACTCCAATATCTAAGAACATCATGTCAGTGTTGGGCCTTTCATTCACTGTGAGCAGGAACTTGATCTGTTGTTTGTCAAACAACAACTCAGATGGATTGGGGATTTACCTCTAACAACATACACTGTGGAAACAGGCCAACACACAGGAGGGGAATGTGCCTGACCTGACTACAGACTGTAAGTGCTGCTATACTACATTTGGAGTAATGTTGGTTTAACAGGGTGTGTGTGTGTGGATATGGCTGTCCTACATGTTTTAATACCTGCCATGTCAGTGCTATGTTTATGAGGAAACACCCATCTTTCGGGTCATCTGTAGACTGGCCAGTGTGTGGTGCCTTTTGTTTCAGGTGTTACCAACAGAGCACCTATCTGTGAAATGCAGAAGGCAGTGTGAGGACTGCAGTCTGTAAATGTTGACAGCCGTGAGAGTTACTGGCTTCCTATCCCTCATAGGACATATGTTGCAACAAACCCTGTTACAACAGTAAATGTATGAGGTTATCACAGCAACATGTTAATATTGGTCCTGTGTATGTGCCTCGAGCCACAACCCTGTCAACCTTTGCACATATGTCATGCAGTAAGGGGTGCATATGTGCTGTACACCATAATTAGCGACATCATATCTGATAACAAGCCAGTGAGATATCAGACTTCTACACGTTATGTATAGTAGGGGATATATTTGATGATATAACCTGGACATTCTGTGGTTGTGCGTACAGTACTGAGGTCTGTGTACTTATGGTGATTGTCAGCAGTGTGTGTATTGTTAATATGTACTTTGGCCTTTGTACACACTGTGGTAGATGTCATTGTTTTTGGTCCTGTTCTATCTGATGTTACATGCTGCTCCACTGTATGCTACCCTATCGGCTTACATGTTTGAAGGGCCATACACGCACTTGTCCCATACTACAGACAGGCATTGGACTACACTGTATAGCAGCCCAGTATATGTAGGGTTTGTGTGTGAGTGGCACATATGAGGTTGGTGTTGAACAGATAGTCCATATACTGTAATACTACGCTAGCATACAATATGTGGCTGTGTTCACATTGGTTGTGGTTATGCACTTTCACACAGGTGTATGTTACTCTGTGCAGTGGCATGCCTGTAGAGTCTGCTATATATGCAGTTACATTTGCATTCCTCCATAGGAAATATAGGCCAGTGTTGAGCCGGTCTGCCTGTAGCCTGCCCACTGCTTTGTTACATGCCTAGCAGCTTAGTGTACTTACCCTGTGAAATGTAATGTCCAGATACTTGCCAGATGTATTGCTGCTGGGCCACCATAACAGTCATGTATGTCAGACAGAGCAGTGGGATGCTGTACAGATGTATGTCAATATCTAGTAGGTAGTATGTGGCCATTGTACCTCTGTACCAGCAGTTAATATATGGCAGGACAGACAGGGATGTCTGAATGCATAACCTATGGGGGCACATGTATACCAGTAGTTACATGTTATACCCATCTACATGGCTGTTAACATCCACATTGTCAGGATTGGTCCACGTGTCTTGCACTAAGGGGTTATGTGTATACCTCTGGACTATCCAGAGTGTGAGACTGTCCACATATATTGGCCGTTATTTCTGCTGTAGTCCACAGGAGCATTATGGGCTAGCAGTGGTACTGTACTATGATGTTCTTAGGATGTCTGTCAGTAGCCAATGGCCCACACGTTAAATGCAGATGTAACCTCCCACACAAACCATGTCTATAAAGACACTCCCTATTACAGTAGCAATAGTCTACAAATATACCTGCTATACATACCTGACATCACCTTGCACTATGAAGTTGGGACTCTAGGGGCTAAGGTAGGGCACATATAGATATCCAGATATCTATATAGACATACACATATACATATCGACATATATAGATGGATATGTATATGTACATAGATATTCATGTAAACATTCAGATATATACATATACAGAGCATTATATGTCTACACATATAGAGATAGAGATACATATGCACATATACATATGGATATCTACATATATATTGACAGTAGTAGGAATATCAGAATAGATATGAATGCACATATAGTTATTGATAGCTACATATATACCAACATAACTAGGCATATCTGTACATATAGGATGTGCATGCATATATAGCTACATATATATATATATATATATATATATATATATATATATATATATATGGGAGCGTTAGAGAATCCTGAAAGCCCAAAATCCTGAGACCAAAATCTCAAAAGTTCAAAATACTGAAAACTCAAAATCCTGAAAGCACACAGGATACCAACAGTTACTATATTCCAGCACAAGTACATACAGAAACAAATAAAACACAAACCATATTACTATTCTCCAAGTATAAGCAGGGGTGCAAGCCCCCTGCTCCTCCCATGTGGGCGGTTGCACCCCCACACCCCCTGTTACTTAAATATATCAACTCCAAGATTGCATTTAGTGCAGTGAAGTGCAATCTTGGAGTTGATATATTTAAGTATAAGGGGTGTGGGGGTGCAGGGGGGCTTGCCCCCTGCATATAATTGAAGTGTAATATGTTTCTGTATGTACTTGTGCTGGAATATAGCAACTGTTGGTATCCTGTGTGTTTTCAGGATTTTGAGTTTTCTGAATTTTGAGTTTTCAGTATTTTGAACTTTTAGGATTTTGGTCTCAGGATTTTGGTCTTCAGGATTTTGGGCTTTCAGGATTCTGTAGCGCTCCCATCTATATATACATATACATATATCTATATATACATATATCCATATATACATATATGTATATGGGAGCTCTACAGAATCCTGAATGCCCAAAATCCTGAAGACCATCAGTGGTGAGCTGCCTTAAGGTATATGGATGTACATTACCATACAATTCACCTTGGGTAAATGCAGGCCTACTGCCACCTGCCATACAGACTGTTCTGTATGTCAGTGTGCTTGTGATGTTGTCAGTTATGCTTTATGTAGCAGTTACATCCCATTGTGTCAGCTGAGGTCTTTACCCCCTAGGGATTGTCTACAGATTATAGATAGAGGCTGCTGAACTATACATGTGCATTACTTACTGTTGATTGTTTGGTATCCTGTGGCCCAGTCTGTCTTTACTGTTGTACTACTTGATAGCCTTTGCATGGTCAGCAACATTTGTTGACATTTCCAGACTGTTGTATTAGTATATCTGTTTCACAGTTGCATTAATCAGTTTATATGGATGTCTGTGTCTAAACAGCTATATGACATGGCATATACAACTGTAATAGTACACAAATATAGCTTTCCCATTTATGCAAACATGCGTGTGGTGTTATATCCTTTGATCTCTCTGTGGGTATATGTTGCAAGCAATGATTGTCATTTGTATGGGTGGCTCATATAGCCTCCAGTTGGTACGGTGGTAACTGTAGGAATAGTGGCTGTTCCATATTGTGTGCACCTTCTACATATGTATCTTACTATACATATCTCAGCATGTGTATGTCTAGTTACATATATATCTATATATATGTATATGTGTATATATATATATATATATATATATATATATATATATATATATATATATAGGTCTACTTGAGTTGGATGAAAGACCAGAAGATCTAAGAACATCAGGATGAAAACAACGAAACCGCAGAACACCGAAAAGTGTGAAATTCAAAATCCCGATGTTACGGGAGTTTGAATTAGCGCTTTTTGTGTTCTGCTGTAGGTAAGTGTGTATGTGTGAGTGTATTTGTGAGGGGAAATGCTGTGTGAAAGTTTGTGTTGTGACTGCGGTGTGTGTGTGTGTGTGTGTGTGTGTGTGTGTGTGTGTGTGTGTGAGGGACTGTACATATATGTATATGGGAGCTCTACAGAATCCTGAACGCCCAAAATCCGGAAGACCATCAGTGGTGAGCTACCTTAACGTATATTGATGTACATTACCATACAATCCATCTTGGGTAAATGCAGGCCTACTGCCACCTGCCATACAGACTGTTCTGTATGTCAGTGTGCTTGTGATGGTGTCAGTTATGCTTTATGTAGCAGTTACTTCCCATTGTGTCAACTGAGGTCTTTACCCCCTAGGGATTGTCTACAGAGTATAGATAGAGGCTGCTAAACTATACATCTGCATTACTTACTGTTGATTGTTTAGTATCCTGTGGCCCAGTCTGTCTTTACTCTTGTACTACTTGATGGTCTTTGCCTGGACAGCAACATTTGTTGACATTTCCAAACTACTGTATTAGTATATCTGTTTCACAGTTGCATTAATCAGTTTATATGGATGTCTGTGTCTAAATAGCTATATGACATGGCATATACAACTGTAATAGTACACAAATACAGCTTTCCCATTTATGCAAACCTGTGTGTGGTGTTATATCCTTTGATCTCTCTGTGGGTATATGTTGCAGGCAATGATTGTCGTTTGTATGGGTGGCTTATATAGTCTCCAGTTGTAACTGTAGGAATAGTGGCTGTTCCATTTTGTGTGCACCTTCTACATATGTATCTTACTATATATATCTCTGCGTGTGTATATGTAGTTACATATATATCTATATATGTATATATATATATATATATATATATATATATATATTTGGTTTACTATCATAAATTTGAAAATCAGAACAAAACGTGTCTGCATTTTCAAATTTATACATCGGAAATGAACAATTCCGAATTGTCCTAATGTCGAAAACAGCTGTGTATTGTCGAAAATGTCGCTCGCGACATTTTCGGCAATACACAGCACTCCCACCCGTCCCATAACTACCTACCTAACTAGCCTAAACACACAGTTATGCAGGGGCTGCCCCTGCACCCCCTGTGGGGGGCTGTGCCCCCCACACCCCGCCCAACTTAATATTCCAACTCTGAGATCGCACTACAGTGAGGAAAGGGATGTATTTCCCTAACCGCACTGTACGCGATCTCACATGAGACGTTAGAATTGCGAATGCACAGTTCATTCACAATGGTAACGTGCTCACATCACCTGCCGAATATGAAGTATTGAACATCTGTTGTTCGAATACTTCATAGCCGTGCAAGTGCACGTAGGCATTGTGATAGTAAACCTATATATATATATATATATATATATATATATATATATATATATATATATATATATATATATATGTATATATAGGTCTACTTGAGTTGGATGAAAGACCAGAAGATCGAAATCCGGAACGCTGAGACGAAAACAATGAAACCGCAGAACACTG
The DNA here is from genome assembly GCF_019279795.1 of Protopterus annectens. Lineage (NCBI taxonomy): Eukaryota > Metazoa > Chordata > Ceratodontiformes > Protopteridae > Protopterus > Protopterus annectens. Next base: position 253,226,796 of record NC_056727.1, on the reverse strand, counting down.
GAAAGCGTGAAATTCAAAATCCCAATGTTACGGGAGTTTGAATTAGCGCTTTTCGTGTTCTTCTGTAGGTAAGTGTGTGTGTGTGTGTGTGTGTGTGTGTGTGTGTGTGTGTGTGTGTGTGTGTGTGTGTGTGTGTGAGAGTGTATTTGTGAGGGGAAATGCTGTGTGTAAGTGTGTGTTGTGACTGCGGTGTGTGTGTGTGTGTGTGTGTGTGTGTGTGTGTGAGGGACTGTACTGTGTGGGTGTGTGTTTGCCTTGTGTGTCTGTTTGTGCGATCTCGGGGTTAGAATATTAAAGTAGGGGAATGTGGGAGGTGCAGGGTGGCTTGCCCCACTGCCTATCATTAGTGTAGGGCTTTTTGTTTAGTAGTGTGGGGCAGTTGTGTGTGTGTTTTTTGTGTTATGTGTGTTTTGTAAACTTACTTGTTTTTCGGTGTTCTGCGGTTTCGTTGTTTTCATTTCGGTGTTCTGCGTTTTGTTCTTCTGGTCTTTCGTTGTTACGAAGTAGACATATATATATATATATATATATATATATATATATATATATATATATATATATGTAGATCTGTATCTGCATATATGTGTCTGTGTATATGTAATGTTGATTGCTACCACATTGTACATTCCCTATTGGAGCAAGACTGTACTGCATGATATGTTACTGATACCTCCCTGACATCATGCAGGTGGGATGGAGTACTGTTAACATCTTGTGCCAATATCATGTCAGGTCCTGAGTATCGGGGCTGCAACATTTGGCAGTGTATTGCAGGGCAGACATGTTTGACTGTGGGGGAGGGTACCTAATCGTACAAGACATGTGTTGTTTGGGGCCTCTCAACCCAAGTAATGGTGCATGTGGGCATATATGTTTATGTTATGTTCCCATTGTTATCTACAGATGCATGTCCATATATACCTGTGTAGATACATATATTTGCTTTCATATATATATAACTTGCTGTATATATGTAGACATATAGCTGTAGACATATATACATGTTTGCATTTGTATGTTTATATGTTTGCATTTATATATATATATATATATATGTATATATATATATATATATATATATATATATATATATATATATATTTATATATATGTGTGTGTGCATATAATTCTATATTATATCTATATCTACATATATAGATATGTTATATCTATTTAGATAATATTTATACACACACACACGCACACACACACACACACACACACACACACACACACACATGTTAGAATACATTCCCTGTACTGTTGAATGACTGGGCTGGATGATATGTTTGTAAAAACATCAGGTTTATGTATATTTGACATGGCTTAGTGGTAAATCACTTTGGCTATGGTGTGCAGTGTCTGGTTTGAGCCTTGCAGAGTCTATTTATTCTGTTGCTGGGCAGAACAAGGGCCATTGGATACAGAGTGATTAAGGCACTTTTGAGCAGGTGTAAGCGGGTTTGTGCAGGTTTGCAGAGGTAAGCACTGCTAACGTCCGGTTACAGTTCTTATACTCAGCTTCTAAATTGCTTATCCTGTGTAGGCATTGCTTACCGCCGCGCAAACAGGCTTAAACCCGCTTAATGCTGCTTAAAAGTGCTTACTCCCACTTACCCTGCTAATTTCTTTAAAAGAAAAGAAAAAGGGTTGATAGGAAAGTGGTGAAAAAGGGCACAAAAGGGAAAGAAAGGAAAAATAGCTAGGGATGTGCAGGAAGGGTGTAGGGAAGGTCCATAGCTGCCCATTTCTTCTACAACAACTGTTGTGCATATACACTGAATTTGAGGTAGATTTGGACACCCAAACCCTGAGAGAGGGATGAGGACAACAATAATATGTTGTAGTGCCAATTAGACCTGATTACAGGTGTCCAGTGGTCACGTGTGCAAAATGGACAGCTATGTATGGGCGTTTTTTTTTTGTGAATAGATTGCCCTTTTTATTTTTTAAGGTGATAATGGGATGTTAGGGAGGGGTAGTAGGTATATGTGGGGAGGTAGGTTGGGTAGGTTAACAGATAAGACAAATAAGATGCATACAGGGATGGTATATGACACATGTGGGGTAAACACCTTGATGGGGAGTGGTGTTGGGAATTCAGAAGTCCATAAGCCCCCTAGTGGAAACAGTGAGAGTGAGGTCCCCACCCATGGGCAGTCACCACTGCACATTCACAGCCCTGATGGTGGATGTGCTGGGGGTTGAGTCGAGATCCAGACTGACGCTCTTGTCACGACATGCGGCCTTCAACTGGCATAGAAGATCACCCAGCTGCTGGTTGAGCTCTCTACTCCCCACGATCTGGACCTGACAATGGGTGACAGGTACCTGTCTGCGCCCACTCCCAGGGGCAAGCCCCATCCCTGAGGTGGTTCTACCCAAAGGTGGTGCAGGACCAACAGACGAGGAGGTCCCCAGGTTGAGCCCCCAGACATGCAGGTGCCCAGTGCCACAGCCAGCTGAGGTGGGACAGGTGGGTCCGCTGGGACCGCCTTCCCAAACATGCTATAGTGTTTAGATTTTATCATCATATGTGGGTTAGTAATACTCAACACATTCCAGGATTAGGTGTAACAGCATGCATAGATATTCCCATTAACCTAGACACCAGATATGGAACAGTTGCATAGCAAACAGAACACATGCATATATGGGACGACAGTGGTAATAACAACAGCATGCAGGTACATTGATGGCACCATGCCACCAATGTTGGAATAATTCAATATAGCACATGCATGGAAACAAATATAAATATTTATTAACCAATATTGCATAATCAGAACATTGGAGACATTACATACCGCTTGGGGTGGATATGTAGTTTATTGTTGTAGATATGGTGGGGGGGGAGAAAGATGTCAATTAACAACTAGTATATTCCTGTAGTCCACATTACTTTCCTGGTCCGTGCTGTTATATGTACCTTACAAGTATTACTACACTACCCTATAGCCTTAGTTTGGACAGTGATATGGATGTTGTCATCATTATACATGAACTGGTTTTACCTGCAATATACACCTCTTACCTGGTATACCTGTGAAGGAAATGTTTGTTAACACTAACTAACAGTTTCTACACATACTCCCAGATTCCAGGTTGATGTTGTGCATATAGCTACCCAACTCTTTCTGCACGGACTCTGGCCATGTCTTGACCACATGCAGGTGTACCGGGACATATCTAGACTCTTGCCCTCTTCAACCTTTATTGACTTGACACACACATATACATGCTTTCCTACACAGTTATATTATGTAGCACAGTGTGGGTGATGGTGATCGGTGATACTTTATTTTCAGAGAAACTGCAACACTCACTATTCCTTGCAATACCAGAGTAAACAGTACCATTGCAGGATATGAAAGATTTTATTTCTCGACACAGTGTTTGCATCCGACATACCTTTGGGAGCAATGATTGTTAGCACTACCTGATTGTTGCCACACAAAGTTCCAGATTACACATTAGTATTATGCACATACATTTCACACTATTACTATACACACTCTGGTCACAGCTTGACAACATGGGGGTGTGGATAGGACATACCTGGCTTATTACTCTCCTTACAGTTTCAGGTGTTTCTACAGTGACAGGTTTGCTTTCATAGATGATTGACAATCACTTGTATTCCCTGTTGGCTGGCTAAACATCTGGGATCATCCCACAGACTTCCCAGGGGGACAAGCAGCAGACATGGGCCCATATACTGGACATCCTGGTCTTATCTGTACAGTTGTGGGTATGGTTTTGTATGCAGCCTACATCCACTCTCAGGATTCAGACCATGGCTGTGTCTGCTACAATATACAGATTGTCCATCAGAGTCGTGTGTGCTATATATATATTGCTGTGTATCTCCTATCTGCTTTCTGTCTTACAATTCTCCTGTGCTTTGTCATTCTGACCTTGTATTACAACACTCTTATACAGATATCCTAGGCAGTTATATTTTGTAGGACAGTGTGGGCAACAGTGATGACTACTACCTTGTTATTCAAAGCAACTGCATCAGTCACAATGCCATACAATACCAATGTAAACAGTACCAGTACAGGGTAACATTCTTGCATTTCTGGGCACAGTGTTGGTATCTGACAGATCTGTGGGAGAACTGTTTGTTAGCACTCCCTGAATGTTGCCACACACAGTACCAGATTACACCTTACTAATATGCACATACATCTCACTCTGTTACTGTACACACTCTGGCCACAGCTTGACAACATGGGGTATAAATGGGACAAACGTGGCTTCTTACTCTCATAAGGTTTTGGGGAGTTGCTAGTGTGCCAGCTTTGTTCTCATAGATGTGTGTCAATCAGTTGTATTTCCTGTTTGCTGCCTATATGTCTGGGATCATCCCACTGATTTCACAGGGGGACAGGTTGACAGGCACCAGATATGGGCCACTTTACTGGACATTCTGGACATATCAGTACAGTTGTGGGGTATGATTCTATATTCAGACTACTCCCACTGCCAGGATTCAAACTGTGGCTGTGTGAGCTAAAAATAACAGTTCACATCTCAGTTGCATGTGCTGTTCGGGTTTTGTTGTCTGCCTTTTCCCTGTTTTCTATGTGTCTTTCAGTTGCACTAAATGGTCTCTGGGGATTACACCAGTCATATACAGGCATTCCTACACATTCTATTTATGGTGCACAGTGTCGGTAACAGTGCTTAATACAACAGTACTTTTACGTGAATGCAAATCTACATTACCATATGATACCAGAGTATACACATGCAGTCCAGCAGTTAGAACTTTATTGTCAGACTATTACGCTTTTATTTACCTACAAACTATATGAGGCTCTTCCTGCCATATTCTGCGGTGTATGCAGTACTTGCCTTGAACAATACAGGTATTATGCAGGCAATTAATTTACTAATACTTTTAGTTTTATTTCCTATGACAGTAAATGCATGAGTATTACTGACCTGCCTCACATCACAACTTCACCAGGTGACAGACGTGGGCCTCCTGGTTCGCGGCCCACTCCATTGCAGCTGTGGGGGACATAAGAGGAATATTTAGCCATACCTATCCATGATATACATGAGCTGGCAATTATTACACACATAGTGGGGTGATACTTACACACAGCTGGGACATCCCCTTCTGCTCTAGCCTCTTGGATCCACTGGTCCAAGAGGTCCCCCTTACGCCGCTTCAGGTCAGCATAGTGATGCCTGACCTGCTCACCAGATCGAGGTATGCCAGTGGCACTGGTGAGGTCATGGGCGAGATGGTCCCAGGCCTCCACCTTATATTGGGAACCCTGGTACTGTCCCAGCAGCAGTCTGTGATCATGGTCTTTGACAAGGAGTCCTACCATGACTCTGGACTCCTGGATACACCAGCCAGCGAAAGTGCACTCCTTCTCCCCTTCCTGACATGGTGCTGCAAGGGGAAGCTACAACCAGTTATGAGATGTATTCCTGCCTCTTGGGTTTAAGTAGGGCTGATTTCCTGTACTTTTCTGTGATTGGCTGGTTTTGTAAAGGCTAGGCTATGGGCAAACCTGCTTACCTAGGGTTGGCATTGTTTAAAGGGGTATACCTCTGGGCACACTGTGTTAGCTAGCCTACACATTGCTTACACCTCCTAAGCTTGCCTATGCAATGCTTAGCGTTGCTTACATTAAACGTTGCATAATATTTCCTTTTTGGCATTGATTTATTGCTCATTACACCTTATATGTATGCCTGGTATCCATGATTCATGTGTAAGTACACTGTATGGGGTCCTTGTGTTTTATTGGGGACTTCAACACTCTATACAATTACACCTGGCCTCTGGGCTTACTGCTGTTTTCTTTTTTTTTAAGATAGCGCAGAAAAAAAGAGAAAGAAATGGAGAAATAAAGAATAAGACCAAGAGGGTGTGTGGGAGAAGAGAAAATAGTTAAAAAGTAGGAGAGTAGAGCATACGGGAGGGAGAAGGGGGGGCTAAGAAGGGCAGGTACTGGCTGCTAGAGACTCACACACAGGCAAACTATAAGACCCTTATAGGAATACCAGAACAGGAGTCTAATTTGCAAACAAATCTAAGCCCAGAACCTACTTTCTCTACTTTCTTTCCTTTTCCTTTCTTGGTAGAGTGCAGTAACGGACAGGTAGTTTCAATCAGTCACAAGAGGGTTGGCAGGTTCTTCTGGCACCAGGAGGATTTACAAGAAGACTGGAAACAATATAGTTCAGCTGGAATTTCTCTACTTTCTTTCCTTTTCCTTTCTTGGTAGAGTGTGCAGTAACGGACAGGTAGTTTCAATCAGTCACAAGAGGGTTGGCAGGTTCTTCTGGCACCAGGAGGATTTACAAGAAGACTGGAAACAATATAGTTCAGCTGGAATTTCTCTACTTTCTTTCCTTTTCCTTTCTTGGTAGAGTGTGCAGTAACGGACAGGTAGTTTCAATCAGTCACAAGAGGGTTGGCAGGTTCTTCTGGCACCAGGAGGATTTACAAGAAGACTGGAAACAATATAGTTCAGCTGGAACAGATCTAGTACACCAGGATAGAGCGGACAGCAGCCAGGAGCCTACGCAGAGTAAGGCAGGTCTTTCCTATTCCCATTGTTATCTACAGATGCATGTCCATATATACCTGTGTAGATACATATATTTGCTTTCATATATATATAACTTGCTGTATATATGTAGACATATAGCTGTAGACATATATACATGTTTGCATTTGTATGTTTATATGTTTGCATTTATATATATATATATATATGTATATATATATATATATATATATATATATATATATATATATATATATATATTTATATATATGTGTGTGTGCATATAATTCTATATTATATCTATATCTACATATATAGATATGTTATATCTATTTAGATAATATTTATACACACACACACACGCACACACACACACACACACACACACACACACACACACACACACACACACACACACACACACACACACATGTTAGAATACATTCCCTGTACTGTTGAATGACTGGGCTGGATGATATGTTTGTAAAAACATCAGGTTTATGTATATTTGACATGGCTTAGTGGTAAATCACTTTGGCTATGGTGTGCAGTGTCTTTGGTTTGAGCCTTGCAGAGTCTATTTATTCTGTTGCTGGGCAGAACAAGGGCCATTGGATACAGAGTGATTAAGGCACTTTTGAGCAGGTGTAAGCGGGTTTGTGCAGGTTTGCGCAGAGGTAAGCACTGCTAACGTCCGGTTACAGTTTCTTATACTCAGCTTCTAAATTGCTTATCCTGTGTAGGCATTGCTTACCGCCGCGCAAACAGGCTTAAACCCGTTTAATGCTGCTTAAAAGTGCTTACTCCCACTTACCCCTGCGCTAATTTCTTTAAAAGAAAAGAAAAAAGGGTTGATAGGAAAGTGGTGAAAAAGGGGCACAAAAAGGGAAAGAGAAAAGGAAAAATAGCTAGGGATGTGCAGGAAGGGTGTAGGGAAGGTCCATAGCTGCCCATTTCTTCTACAACAACTGTTGTGCATATACACTGAATTTGGAGGTAGATTTGGACACCCAAACCCTGAGAGAGGGATGAGGACAACAATAATATGTTGTAGTGCCAATTAGACCTGATTACAGGTGTCCAGTGGACACGTGTGCAAAATGGACAGCTATGTATGGGGCGTGATTTTTTTTTTTTGTGAATAGATTGCCCTTTTTTATTTTTTTAAGGTGATAATGGGATGTTAGGGAGGGGTAGTAGGTATATGTGGGGAGGTAGGTTGGGTAGGTTAACAGATAAGACAAATAAGATGCATACAGGGATGGTATATGACACATGTGGGGGTAAACACCTTGATGGGGAGTGGTGTTGGGAATTCAGAAGTCCATAAGCCCCCTAGTGGAAACAGTGAGAGTGAGGTCCCCACCCATGGGCAGTCACCACTGCACATTCACAGCCCTGATGGTGGATGTGCTGGGGGTTGAGTCGCAGATCCAGACTGACGCTCTTGTCACGACATGCGGCCTTCGAACTGGCATAGAAGATCACCCAGCTGCTGGTTGAGCTCTCTACTCCCCACGATCTGGACCTGACAATGGGTGACAGGTACCTGTCTGCGCCCACTCCCAGGGGCAAGCCCCATCCCCTGAGGTGGTTCTACCCAAAGGTGGTGCAGGACCAACAGACGAGGAGGTCCCCAGGTTGAGCCCCAGACATGCAGGTGCCCAGTGCCACAGCCAGCTGAGGTGGGACAGGTGGGTCCGCTGGGACCGGCCTTCCCAAACATGCTATAGTGTTTAGATTTTATCATCATATGTGGGTTAGTAATACTCAACACATTCCAGGATTAGGTGTAACAGCATGCATAGATATTCCCATTAACCTAGACACCAGATATGGAACAGTTGCATAGCAAACAGAACACATGCATATATGGGACGACAGTGGTAATAACAACAGCATGCAGGTACATTGATGGCACCATGCCACCAATGTTGGAATAATTCAATATAGCACATGCATGGAAACAAATATAAATATTTATTAACCAATATTGCATAATCAGAACATTGGAGACATTACATACCGTTTGGGGTGGATATGTAGTTTATTGTTGTAGATATGGTGGGGGGGGAGAAAGATGTCAATTAACAACTAGTATATTCCTGTAGTCCACATTACTTTCCTGGTCCGTGCTGTTATATGTACCTTACAAGTATTACTACACTACCCTATAGCCTTAGTTTGGACAGTGATATGGATGTTGTCATCATTATACATGAACTGGTTTTACCTGCAATATACACCTCTTACCTGGTATACCTGTGAAGGAAATGTTTGTTAACACTAACTAACAGTTTCTACACATACTCCCAGATTCCAGGTTGATGTTGTGCATATAGCTACCCAACTCTTTCTGCACAGACTCTGGCCATGTCTTGACCACATGCAGGTGTACCGGGACATATCTAGACTCTTGCCCTCTTCAACCTTTATTGACTTGACACACACATATACATGCTTTCCTACACAGTTATTTTATGTAGCACAGTGTGGGTGATGGTGATCGGTGATACTTTATTTTCAGAGAAACTGCAACACTCACTATTCCTTGCAATACCAGAGTAAACAGTACCATTGCAGGATATGAAAGATTTTATTTCTCGACACAGTGTTTGCATCCGACATACCTTTGGGAGCAATGATTGTTAGCACTACCTGATTGTTGCCACACAAAGTTCCAGATTACACATTAGTATTATGCACATACATCTCACACTATTACTATACACACTCTGGCCACAGCTTGACAACATGGGGGTGTGGATAGGACATACCTGGCTTATTACTCTCCTTACAGTTTCAGGTGTTTCTACAGTGACAGGTTTGCTTTCATAGATGATTGACAATCACTTGTATTCCCTGTTGGCTGGCTAAACATCTGGGATCATCCCACAGACTTCCCAGGGGGACAAGCAGCAGACATGGGCCCATATACTGGACATCCTGGTCTTATCTGTACAGTTGTGGGGTATGGTTTTGTATGCAGCCTACATCCACTCTCAGGATTCAGACCATGGCTGTGTCTGCTACAATATACAGATTGTCCATCAGAGTCGTGTGTGCTATATATATATTGCTGTGTATCTCCTATCTGCTTTCTGTCTTACAATTCTCCTGTGCTTTGTCATTCTGACCTTGTATTACAACACTCTTATACAGATATCCTAGGCAGTTATATTTTGTAGGACAGTGTGGGCAACAGTGATGACTACTACCTTGTTATTCAAAGCAACTGCATCAGTCACAATGCCATACAATACCAATGTAAACAGTACCAGTACAGGGTAACATTCTTGCATTTCTGGGCACAGTGTTGGTATCTGACAGATCTGTGGGAGAACTGTTTGTTAGCACTCCCTGAATGTTGCCACACACAGTACCAGATTACACCTTACTAATATGCACATACATTTCACTCTGTTACTGTGCACACTCTGGCCACAGCTTGACAACATGGGGGTGTAAATGGGACATACGTGGCTTCTTACTCTCATATGGTTTTGGGGAGTTGCTAGTGTGCCAGCTTTGTTCTCATAGATGTGTGTCAATCAGTTGTATTTCCTGTTTGCTGCCTATATGTCTGGGATAATCTCACTGATTTCACAGGGGGACAGGTTGACAGGCACCAGATATGGGCCACTTTACTGGACATTCTGGACATATCAGTACAGTTGTGGGGTATGATTCCATATGCAGACTATTCCCACTGCCAGGATTCAAACTGTGGCTGTGTGAGCTAAAAATATAACAGTTCACATCTCAGTTGCATGTGCTGTTCGGGTTTTGTTGTCTGCCTTTTCCCTGTTTTCTATGTGTCTTTCAGTTGCACTAAATGGTCTCTGGGGATTACACCAGTCATATACAGGCATTCCTACACATTCTATTTATGGTGCACAGTGTCGGTAACAGTGCTTAATACAACAGTACTTTTACGTGAATGCAAATCTATATTACCATATGATACCAGAGTATACACATGCAGTCCAGCAGTTAGAACTTTATTGTCAGACTATTACGCTTTATTTACCTACAAACTATATGAGGCTCTTCCTGCCATATTCTGCGGTGTATGCAGTACTTGCCTTGAACAATACAGGTATTATGCAGGCAATTAATTTACTAATACTTTTAGTTTTATTTCCTATGACAGTAAATGCATGAGTATTACTGACCTGCCTCACATCACAACTTCACCAGGTGACAGACGTGGGCCTCCTGGTTCGCGGCCCACTCCATTGCAGCTGTGGGGGACATAAGAGGAATATTTAGCCATACCTATCCATGATATACATGAGCTGGCAATTATTACACACATAGTGGGGTGATACTTACACACAGCTGGGACATCCCCTTCTGCTCTAGCCTCTTGGATCCACTGGTCCAAGAGGTCCCCCTTACGCCGCTTCAGGTCAGCATAGTGATGCCTGACCTGCTCACCAGATCGAGGTATGCCAGTGGCACTGGTGAGGTCATGGGCGAGATGGTCCCAGGCCTCCACCTTATATTGGGAACCCTGGTACTGTCCCAGCAGCAGTCTGTGATCATGGTCTTTGACAAGGAGTCCTACCATGACTCTGGACTCCTGGATACACCAGCGCTGTGCCCGAAAGTGCACTCCTTCTCCCCTTCCTGACATGGTGCTGCAAGGGGAAGCTACAACCAGTTATGAGATGTATTCCTGCCTCTTGGGTTTAAGTAGGGCTGATTTCCTGTACTTTTCTGTGATTGGCTGGTTTTGTAAAGGCTAGGCTATGGGCAAACCTGCTTACCTAGGGTTGGCATTGTTTAAAGGGGTATACCTCTGGGCACACTGTGTTAGCTAGCCTACACATTGCTTACACCTCCTAAGCTTGCCTATGCAATGCTTAGCGTTGCTTACATTAAACTTTGCATAATATTTCCTTTTTGGCATTGATTTATTGCTCATTACACCTTATATGTATGCCTGGTATCCATGATTCATGTGTAAGTACACTGTATGGGGTCCTTGTGTTTTATTGGGGACTTCAACACTCTATACAATTACACCTGACCTCTGGGCTTACTGCTGTACTCCAGTTTACATATTAATGTTATGTAGTGGGTTGAGGCACATATGTCTGTATATGGATTCCTTTCACAGGTTCAGTTTGATTTTACTATGGTGAAGACTTGTTTGCTGATACCTCATTCTTCTGTACTTCTGTGATGGCTTGGTGGTTAACTATAGTGTATAGGGTCCTGGGTTCAAGACCTGCAGGGCTGTTTATTCTGTTGATGGGCAGAACAAGGACAATTGGATACAGAGTGATTAGGGCACTTTTGAGCATTTGTAAGTGGGTTTGCGCAGGTTTGCGTGAGGGTAAGCAGTGCTAACCTCCGGTTACATATGCTTAAAGAGAGTTAGCTTCAAGATTGCTTAAACTGTGTGTGCATTGCTTGCCCCCACACAAACAGGCTTAAACCCACTTACTAGTGCTTAAATATGCTTACTACTGCTTATTGGTGCTTAAACCTGCTTACTAGTGTTTTATTCATTATGATACTGACACGTCACATGTGCATTTACTGCAGTACTCCAGTTCCTTACTATATGTTATTTAGTGGGTTTTGCAACATAAATATTAGTCATAACATGCTTTGCCATAGAAAATGGAATGTTTTGCAATGGGACTCGAACCGGGAATGCCTGCTCATAAAGCAAATGCTCTGCCCACTGCACTATTGCTATGCTGTTTCATTTGCATTTATCTTCCTTGTTATCCTCTTCAGCCATTTAAGCTGCATTAACCATAGCTAAGCGATGGGCACACCCGTGCACCTACGGTTAGCTTTAATTGGATTTAAAAAAAAAAAGGGTTTGTTCATTTTATTTCTGTATACTTGCTGTTGTACATGAGGAGGACTGTTGGTGGGGATATGCGGACACCTGTGAGCATTCTCGCTAATTTCTTAGCCCTTTCTGCTGTTCTTCATTGCAGGGGCGTGCATATTCTGAGAGCTCTGCTCTCAGTCATGTCCCCTGCACTCTTATACGCTCCATGTAAGATTAGGAACTCAGGCAGTGTACCTCATTAATATGCATGGCGCATTGCCGTCCTGCTCCTATACGGCCACCTCCTTGCAGGACTAATTTAGTCCTGCATGGAGGAAAAGTAAATCTGGGGGAATGTTTTTGTTATTATTATTTGGATTCAACAAATATGCTTTTGCTGAACCACTATATGACACACACAAACACATACATCATATGCTGATTCATTGGCTTTTCTTCATTGATTTTGCAAATACTCATTTAATTAATTTCATATTATCATTCAAATTTAAATTTTCCCCATAGTGGCTTTCATTAAATTTGCTTTGCATTAGTGTTTCTTATTGTGTATGGATTTGTGTTGGCACTTGTTCTTCGGACATGAGGTCATATGAAAAGTGTGAGAACAAATCCATTCTAAGTGGAATGACAATTATTAGCAATATGAAAAATACATTGTAGACTGAAAGGTGCCATCAAAGATTTAATGTAAGAACAATAAAATGTACCACACCTCAGATGGGCTCTCATAACCCCTAATTGGAATACCAGCTGGGATGAGTAACCCTAAAAAGTTCAATTTAGGGATAAGCTATTAGTGTGGGCGGGGTAAGGCCTGACGTTTGGTATCATCAATAATACGGGAAGTAGCCTTCAGACAGTTCAGTGATGAGAATGGGGGAGGGGGAGAAAAGAGGGCAGATCATAATGTAAAAGTCTTTCTTCCTCTTGGAAATAATTGCAGAAGAGATAACCCTCTCCCAGGATGCCCTTAGGTTGCATGCAGGTCCCACCTCAAAACTTAGTGTTAGTTGAGTGTTGAAAGGAGGGGCTGGAAGACTTAGTGATGGAGAGCAGAACTGGGATAGACATCTGGAAGCTATGAAGTAGGGGTCCAGAAAGAAAAGCATCTTTGTGTGGTATTAATTACAGAAATATTCTCCATGGTACAAAATAAGAAATGAAATCAATAGATTTGAAATAATTTAACCATGTGATGCTTCACAATATATTTTTTCCTTTTGTTATTTCTAGTGTCTTTAGGTGGCAATGGGGCTAGAGCAGATAATTTTGTATTTGTTACACAAATACCACCAAAATACAAAGGGTAAAAAATACCACTAGCAACAACAGCCACAACCACAGAGTAACGCTGATAGAAATATATATTTATTACACTTAGTGCTTCGGCTCCCAGGCCTTCACATTTTGTATTTGTTATTCTGATTATCTTAAATAGTATTATTGATTGAGATAGACAGATAGATAGACAGATAGATAGATAGATAGATAGATAGATAGATAGATAGATAGAAAGATAGACCGATAGATGATACATACATACATACATACATACATACATACAGTACATATAGAGGTAGATTTTGGTTTCTTTAATTTGCTTTCGTTTTGTTTATTTTTTAGTCATATGATATACACTTTAGCATTTAAATGTGTTTCCAACTGTTACAGATCATCAGGGATGAGGTCATTTGTGATAAAACTGTGTTTTGCATTTAAGTATACTGAGCTGTGATAATAAGGATTAACATGATTTGGGTGCTGGATTATTTGTGTTTAGACTTTTTAAAACATTCTGTGCACCTTTGGCATTATGTGCAATTACTGTGGATTTAGAATATTTGCACACACTCATACACACACAAACACACACACACACACACACACACACACACACACACACACACACACACACACACACACACACACACTCACACACACACACAATGGCTAGAGATGCTATATTTATATACATACATATATATAGATATATATATATATATATATATATGGGTCTACCTGAGATGGTCGACAGGCCATATGATCGAAACTCATTTGGTCGACAGTTCATTTGGTCAACAAGCATATTTGCCCCCCTCCCCAATGTTGTGCGACCCTGGAGTTGATATATATAGTTAGGGGGGGTGTAGGGGGCGAAGCCCCCCACATACAATGCTTGTCGACCAAATGAACTGTCGACCAAATGAGTGTCGATAATATGGCCTGTCGACCATCTCAGGTAGACCCATATATATGTATATATATATATATATATATATATATATATATATATATATATATATATATATATGGGTCTACTTCTGTTTGCCGAAAACACACTTTTTTGACAAACAGAAGATCAAACCCATTTAAGCGAAAGTGCACTACATCAACAGTGCACTTTCGCAAAAGCCGATTCACCGAAGCACACTACAGTGGGGATAAGGAAATATATCCTTTTCCCTACTGTCGTGCGAACTCGGAGTTAGTACATTTAAGTGGGGGGGGGAGTTTAAAGTAGCTTGATTTCAATCAGCTTTTGTGAAAGTGCACTTTCGATGTAGTGTACTTTCGCTTCAGTGGGTTTCTACGTTTCTTGTTCGAGACTTTGAAATTTTGATCAAGTAACGTAGACCCATATATATATATATATATATATATATATATATATATATATATATATATATATATATATATATATATAGGTTCATGCTAGGCTAATGACCACTGGGGCCTTTATAAGCCCAGCCAAGCATTCCAGTTTTATATTGCAAGTTCATGTGCCTTTGATGTTATTTTAAGGGGTATATGTAAGCTAGAATAAGATTTACAGACTGCCTCTGCCTGCTAGACCTGGAGTGTATTTTTGATTTTCCATTCACTGGTCCAGGGTTCTCTTGAATAGGATTAGGGAAGAGCTCTGCTTCACATAGACAGGAAGTCTGTTCCAGAGAACAGGAATTCTCTGAAACACATACCTATGCATCCATTATGTCCTATTTATGTCATAAGAAAAGTGTAAATCCCTAGATCAGTAAATCTGATCCTATTCATTTTATGGATATGAAAAAGGTCCGTTAGAGTGTAATCCAAGAATACCTTGTGTACCAGGCATAGATCTCCTCTCAACAGTCTGTAGGAAACAGAGTATACAGATAGGGCTTTGAGGCAGTCTGCATAGGACATGCTGCTTTTACCCTGTATTCTTTTCATGTAGAACCTCTGTGGACATTCCAGCTTATTTAGTTAGTTCGTTAGTTAGTTAGTTAGTTAGTTAGTTAGTTAGTTAGTTAGTTAGTTAGTTAGTTAGTTAGTTAGTTAGTTAGTTAGTGACATTTGATTACCGGGAGAGTCTGACTGGGTAGGAGCCTATTTTCAGCAGAGGCCAGGAGTGAAAAGCTACAAAGTATTACCAAAACATTATAGAACAATAATTTTGCAGTCTTTAAAAAAATACAAAAATCTACAGTTTAAATCATTATATCAATATAACTCTAATGTGAAAACATTGATTAAGAATAGATACAAATTATATGACAATGATTTAATTTTTAGAAACATTCTTTCCAGTTTATAGAGAAATAAAAGGTAAGTTTGTATAATACAAACAGGACTTGCAATATGAAGTAAGAAAAAAACAGTCTTATGTTATATTTAAAGAGAGAGAGCCAAGGGAAAGAAATTGATAGAAGTAAGGAAGTGAGTGAAGAAGAAAGAGTAATTCACATTTAGGGATATAGTTTATCCTGGTGTTCAGCAAGAACAGACCCAGTTTTTGGCTAGGAAGAATTCAGAATGATTTTGAAGGTTGTGAGAAAGAGTATTGACTTGACTGATACAGAGAAGGAGTTCCAGGCTTTAGCAACATGGTGTGACTACAGAAAATGCCCAGCAGATTTGATAGATTTGTGGACAGATAGGAGTTTTTGGTCAATGGATTGCAATGGCCATCTGGGAACATAGTTGTGTAGAATGTTATATAGTGTCAGATAAGCAGATAGATGCTGGATAATTTTATAGGTGTTAAGAAGCTGTGTATATGTGTAGATGGGGAAGTTCTAACCAATTTAGGCTTTTTTGTGCTATACAATGGTGGGTTCTGAAAGGGGTATTTACTGCAAATTTAGCAACTTAATTATAGCATTGTTGAATTTTTGATTTTTGTGATGCCTGAAGGTTAATAAAGATGCGAGTGCCATAAAGGAGAATGGGCAGGAGACAAGTAATCGCAAGTATAGTTTTAACTGCATTGTTGAGAAAGTTTTTTGCTCTGTAAGACATCCCTTTTTTGTTGAGTTTTTCTAATGCCATTTTGTATATGCAGGTCAAATTTAAGTTTGTAATCCAATAGCATCCCTAATAATTTGCTATGAGAAGTGACTGGGGACTTTAAGCTGTGTATTATTTTCACAAGACAGGGATTTGGGGGAAAGTAGCAGTTTTTTTTTTTTTTTTTTTTAGGGTTGAGGATGAGTTGCAAGTTACAAAACAATGTTTCAGTGTTTGTTAAAGTTTCCTGAGTAATTTTTTGGAGATCTGCTGTATTGTCAGATGTGGAAATGAGTGTGGAGTCATCCGCATACTAGGCGTGCTAAGGAGGCCTTTATTTTGGATCTGTGGAGGTTGTTGGTGAGAATGTTAAAGAGGAGGGGACCAAAAACAGAGCCTTCTGATACACTGATGGTGACTGGGAGGTATGGAGAAAGGGTGGACTGCCATTTTACTGACTTATAATTACTGGATAGCTAGCTTTTGAACCATAGATGGTAGACTGAGAGATACTTAATGAGGACATTTGAAGTAGATGTTGGTTGTCAAGAACTGTGTCAAAGGCTTTAAACCAGTCTAGAAATAAGGAGGTGACTATTTTGCCCTTATCTCTAGCATTATTAGTAGTATCTATATAGGTTAGAAGTACATTGTTATTACTATGAGAAGGACGGAAGCCATGTTGTGTGTGGTGAATAGGATTTCTTCCTTTAGGAGATAGTTTAGCAATTGTTTTTAAATACATTTTTCAAATATTTTGGAGAGGTGAGGATAAGACTGCAATAGATCTAAAGTTAGTCATGTCTGTTGAATTTCCTCCTTTGTGTAGAGGGATAATGTGTTACCTTTTCCAGAAAAAGGGAACATGGGATTCCTGGACTGACCTATTTATAAGGACTGAGATGGATAGACAATGCTATTAGCTGCTATTTTAAGGTACTCGCATGAAGGTCATCAGCTGAAGTAGAGCATAGTTTGACTTTAAGTAGTGTTATATAGGATGTGGGTACATGTTTGAAGGTGAAAGTGGATGTGGTACTACATGGCTGTTGGGCAGGGTCAAGATTAGATGTTGGGGGATTCCTGGCTAGAAATGCTATACTGTCTATGAAATAAGAGTTGAACTATATTGTCGTTTTGAGTGGTGAGTTATTGGGAAAGGGGTTAGGGTTGTAGTTTTGGCTGGGATGCAAGATTTCTTTAGAGGCTGTCCAGAATTGTTTATAGTTGTGTTTACCATTACTCTGAAAGTTATTATATCATAGATTTTTGTCTTTGTGTATTTACTTTTTATTAGGAATGCAAAGCATTCTGACTTTTTCAAGATAGTGTGTTTTATATGTTTACAATTCTTTCCATGCTTTTTTCTGTCCTGCATTAGCATTCTACTCTTTTTGAATGGCCAAATTGTGTTATTTGTTTTTAGTCTCTCCCTTCAGGGAGGTGCAAGGCTGTTTAGGATATTCAGGAAAGTTGTACTGAATTTATTTACAGCATCATTTCAGAAGAGGATTTTTAAGAAATTCCAGTTAATAAATGAAAGGGTAACAATTAACATTTCTGGGTTAAACATGGAAAAGGTTGCATGTTGTTTTATAAACATGCTCTTTAATTGGATGTGGGAAATGTCTTGTTATATAGATTGGGAGATGATCACTGTGAGAATCTGACATTGTACCTTTGCTGGTGTATTTGCTATGGTCTGATACTAGAATCCAGTCTAATAGAAAGTTTGATGTCTTGCTATATAATATGTGGGGCTTTTAATTAGTTGTGTGAAACCATATAAGTTCATGCTAGATATAGGGTAGTTAGAGTTTATGTCCATCCAATTTATATTCACATCACCTAGTGATATTTCTTCTTGTGAATTGTTATGGATATCCAGTGTAGGATATCTTCCAATATAGCTGTATTGTTGCCAGGAGGGATATAAATGAAAGTAATACATATCTGTATTATTGTTCTTTACAGTAATACATATTTGTTATTAATTGTTTATTTTCAGGAAAGTAATATGAAACTCTGCTGAAATGAATTTTGATATTGGTTTGTTGTAAGTGGAAATGAGGTAAGTGTTGGGAAATAGTAAAGCAATGCCACCTTTCTTCTTTATATGGTCATTACAGATGATGTTATAGCTAGGAGGTGTAATTTCAGAATTGTTTATAATTTCAGAATTGTTTATGTTGGGTTAAAGTCAAGTTTCAGTTACAGTGAGAATATCAGGCATATGTTAGGTAATCTAGGCATGTAGTTCATCAGTTTCATTTCTTATGCTTCTAACATTTATGGCAGCAAATGTTAGATTATCACAGTTGAGGTTTGACCATTGTGGGGTTAGAGTAATGTGTGGAACAGAAACATCTTGATAGGGCCAGGATTAGGGTGAATGTATTCTCCTAGAAGGACTTCAGTATATTGGGAAAGTATTGATACTTGTTTTTAGAGAGTATTTTTCCATGTAATTTTGTTTTCGTTTGACTTGAAATGCAGTTATCAGTCTATATTTGGGGTAAAGATGAGGGGCATCATTAAATAGGTTTGATGCGATGTGTGGAGAGTGTAAGGAGGAAATATGAATAGGTGGTTGGGATAGAAGTGACAGAGTTGGAGAGATGTTGAGAGTTATTACAGAGTCATGGTAGGATGAGAAATAGGCCAGTAGGAGCAGAAAATAGAGAATAAGACAAGTAGAGTGATTAAGTTAAGAGAATCTATATTTTACTGATGGCAATAGTGAGGAAGTAGGGATCAAAAAGGAAGCAAGAAGTTGCAGGACAGTAGGATACTCGGTGGTGGAGTCTGAAAACTGATAGAGGCTAGGTAAGAAATAAATATTTTCTATGAAGGATGAGAGATATTCCTAGTATGTTCTCAGGAATGTAAGGAATAGATGTGTTTAAAAGGCTAGAGTATGAAGATGCAATTAAAATAGGAAGAAGTGAGGCTTTATTTGGGAGAAGTAGAGGATACAATGTAGAACATATAGGAATACACAGAGTATAAATAAAATATGCATTTGTAGCATGTGTTTGGTCAGGTATATACTGAAGGGGGCACTGTACTCAATGATGGGCCTGAAGAGGCCTGAATACAGTGGAACATTGCCTTTTTGGAACTAGATGCCATACTCTTGCTTATATGTTAAGCAACATAGAATGATTTCCTTACTACCTTAGACACGTGTTAGACAAAAGTCAGGTTACAATTTACATGAGTACCCATATCCCTTCTACCCTTAGGTATGTGCTATTGATAAAGTCATTTTTTAGGGTGGCTGACCTCCCAAAAGATACTGTTGTGCATTTCTGGTATTAAGTTTTAAGCTATGACTTTGGCACCAGTCATTTGTCTGTGTTGGTCTTTCCTGTAGGATGTTATCATCTTTTTAGGATTCAGTGACTGCTCCTTGATTGGAATCATCTGCAGACTTGGTCAACCAGAGGCTCTTGACATTAGCCTTGGCTTCCAAGAAGTAGATGCCAAAAAGGAGTGGACCCAGCACACAGCCTTGAGGGACTCTGCTAGTGACTGGCCTCTTCATGTTGGTGGTCTCCCTTATATTAACTTCCTGGACACAATCTGAGAGCCAGCTGGCTTTCCAGTACTTAACATAGGGATGTATGCCTACATCTATGAGTTTGTTTACAATGCCTGAGTGGATTCTTGTATCAAATTCCTTATCCAGGTCAAGGTAGGTAGTATGTACCATTCTGCCAACATCATTGCATTATTGACCTTCTCAAAGATGTCCACCACCTTGAGTAGGCATGATTTCCCTTTGAATAAACCAAACGGGGTTGTATCCAGTGTTTTAAAGTTTCCTATGTCCTTATTTATCATTTCCATAATAATTTTTTCCATGGCTTTGCAGATGAGACTAGTCGAATTTATTGGTCTGTAGTTCCTGATGTCCCTTGATGGCCCACCCTTTTGCAGATGGATGACTGGTGCAGTTCTTGATTTGCATGGTGCAAAGCCTATCTGAAGGTTATAGTTGAACAGTCACTCTAGTGGGCTTGATAGGTCTTGTTTCAGGCTATTCGGGAGGCATTCTGGGATGTTATTGGGGCCCACTGTTGCAGTATTTTTGTCCTTAGACAGCATGTCTAGGACCTGTTCCCTGTCATTTATGAGACATTGTAGCTAAGAGCCTGTGATATAACCTCAGGTAAGGTAAACACATATATTCAGTGAATAATAAACACTCTAAAATGCAGCAAATTGGATTACTTCTTTAGCGTGAAAATATATTTGTGCAAATGATTTCACCTTACAGTAATACATACTTTGAGCTAATGTTGTCAGAAGTTATTGTTTGGCACATTCATAGACTCATATGTTCATAGGTGTGTACTAGGCTAATGGCCTTGGAGCCTTTACAAGCCTAGCCCATAGAAATGCCCTGGCATCAGTATAAGATTGCTTCATACTAGTCACTGATAAATCCAGGAAAGCAAGACATAAATCTCTCATCAAGTTTGATCTCTAACTCCAAATGAACAATTACTGGTGGCATATTTCCTACTTGCTTTAATGGAAATACCAGTTTTGTTGCTCAGCAAAGAGGCTCATTAAGGGAATGCATACATTCCCCAAAACAGTCTATACAAGCAATTAGTGAAGACTGTGAAAATTATTGCAGTTTGTCCTTGACTCCTCTTTACTCTTAGCAACAAATTTTTAGTGAATATATAGATTATTTCAACAAAATCATCCTTAACAGAAACAAATATAGTTTCTGACCACTTAACTGAAAAGCTGCTAATTGTATTCTGATGCTTTATGAAGACTGTATACTGTGCATTAAGGTTGTTGTAATTATATCCTGAATAAGCTCTTTCTCTATGTCCCTCTACTAGGTTTTATCCTCCCACTGCTCTGCTCTGAAAAACTAAAGACCACATCCTACCTGCGAATAAAGGGGGAAGCTACACTACCTGTCCCTCAAACTGACTGTAAAGGTTAATATCTAGATTTTGTCTTTAACCTGAGACAGGCACTGAACTTTTCTGGGTCCTCAGCACTATTGAGACAGCCCCTAGGACTCTGTAAACTCTGATAATTGTTCTTATAACTGGAAATATCAGGCGTTAGCTAAAGTGAATCACTAATAAGAAGTTTATGTTAAATTAACTCCCCAAATGTGTTCTAGCTATCTGCAGCATAAAATTTGAGAAATTAAAAATAACAGCTGCAGTAATATACAAGAAAGATAACACATAGTATCTTATAATTACTTACCTCACAGACACAGAACTAAGGTACCTCGTGGTTTGGTTTAGCCCCGCTGCACTCGCTCTCGCTCCACTTGGGCTTGCTCCACCTTGCCCCCAAATTCCACCCGCCCCCACTCAGTGGTGCTAAATTTAAAACTCTAATAACTACACCCCCTCTACTATATCCTATCAAAGACAACTTTCTAGATCAATCCACCTCCCCCTACCTGCCACTAATCTTCCTTGTATTCCTAATTTACTACTAGTCCAAATACAGTCCTAACATCATGGCCCAGCTAGGCACTATGCTGTTTCCCAAAATACTGCTACTATTGTTGCTAGTACCTCTGTTAACTCATTCCATATCTTCTCACCACCTACTAAAATCAGCCCTACCTAGGGTTTCGCTACTCAATATCTCAAACTATCAATACTTCCATGTCAAATAAGACAGACCAAGTCATATCTCTATACAAACCTGACTCACCCATTCTTAAAAACTATCAACTGATTAGACTAAGGTTTATCAGCCCCAAAACCAAACATTATCAAAAATTAATAAACAAAGTCTTAAAACTCATAATTACCTTCCAGTACAGCCTGACAATAGATGGAGACATTCACCCAAACCCTGGCCCATCCCCACCTACTGATTCTAGCTCCCAGACCATCACCATCTCTAACATATCACTGGCTACAAGGTCCCCTAACTGTCTCCTGACCTGCCATCCAAATATCAGGAGCATAAACAATAAGGTCCATAATCTCCATGCCCTCTTAGCAGCTTACTCCCTCAATGTGCTATGTCTAACAGAAACCTGGCTAAACTGGTAACTAATGACAATGAAGTAATTCCACTAGGGTATGATATACTTAGATTAGATTGTACTACTAGTAAAGGTGGTGGAGTAGCTGTATTCTATAAAAATACGCTACATGTCACTATAATCCCCCAACAATCTCCCCTGATTAATAATGCTGGAATTCCTATTAATAAACTACAACTTAACAAGAACAAATGCATAAACATTGTATGCGTTTACATCCCCCGAGGTAATAATACAAACACCCTAGAGGACTTCCTCCAATGGTTATCCAGTATGTACCCCCAAGAAATATGGTGTTAGGAGACTTTAATATTGATTGGAACACCTGTTCCTCTGAATCTCCCACAACCCATATAAACCTACATGATTTTACACAGCTCATATCTTCTCCCACTAGGCTAGGAAAACCCAATAACAAAGACAGTATCCTAGACTGGATTCTTATCAACAACCACCCATATCTGTACAATTCAGGGAACTTCCCAGATAATATGGTGACCACTTACTCACTTACATCATCAAGAAAAAGGTAGACAACCCTCACCAGACTACCTTTAAAACTATTAGAAATAATAAGAACTTCAACACCAATTTTCAGAATGAACTTAAGGCTTGCAATTGGTCTATCCTAAAGCATCTTCTGCTGGACGATGCGGTAGCATACCTTAATTCCATATTCCTAACTATTCTGGATTGCCATGCTCCTGCTCACTCCATTATAACAAAAAAAAACTGCCCCCTGACTCTTAAAAGAGACCAAGTCCAAAATCATAGCTAGAAATAAAGCATGGGACAAATGGCATAGCTCAAAAGACCCACTAGCCCAGCTTGGATTCCAACAGCTAAGGAATGATACAAAAAATCTATTATACTAGATAAAAAAACTTCTACTGCCATCTTCAGCAAAAACATCAAAACAAACCCCAAACGTTTTGGGCAGGAATAAACAAACTGCTCCAACCAGGACAGTCCTCTAGTCATACTCCATCAGCTTGTAACCTAAAATCTCATGAGGAAACTGCAAATACCTTTAATAGTTTCTTCACAGAAACTATCCAATCCCTAGCTAGCCAACTGGCACCCAGCTGCTCTAACCCAAATTCTTCTACAGCCAATACCCCACTCTCCTTTAGCTAATACCCCACTCTCCTTTGGCTAATACCCCAGTCTCATTTAGCTTCCAGCCTGTTTCTACATCACTTATCAGATCTCTAATTAATAAACTAAAACCAGCTACTATAGCAGCTGATCTCCTTCCACCAGAGTATCTGCAAAAAGCAACAGATGCCATTGCATAACCCATCTCCATTATTATCAACCAAACCTTGTCTGAAGCCACCATCCCCTCCATATGGAAAATATCCCACGTAATTCCTCTCCATAAAGGAGGTAGCTCACTCGAGCTTTCAAACTATAGACCCAAAGCCTTTCTGTCACCACTGGCCAACATCATAGAAAATGTGTTCATAAACTGCTTTATCTCACTCAGATCAAACTGCTGGCTAACTCCCAGCATAGTTTTAGGCCAAACCATAGCACCACCTCAGCCCTCCTACCCATCTCTAACACCATTAATCACAATTGAAACAATAACAAGCTAACCTCAGCCCTCTTCTTAGATCTCTCTAAGGCCTTTGATGTGCTCAACCACCAATTACTCATCTATATCCTAAAGACATTGTCACTAAATAGCTGTGCACTTAAATGGCTTCTATCTTACTTGGGTGGTAGACAACAAGCCATCCTATGGCAGGATAAACTCTCAACCTGTCTACACATCACACTATGTGTTCCCCTGGGCTCCATACTAAGACCCCTTCTCTTCTCAGTCTTTATCAATGACCTATTCACCATCATCCCCAATGCTACCTGCATTCAATACGCAGATGACTCCACTTTAATATGTGCAGCCACCTCCCAGACGGATCTTATGACATTAACTCAGAATACTTTCAATATAGTTGAAAACTGGTTCTCTAACTGTCAGCTCATTTTAAACCCTAACAAAACTAAGTTGCTTCTTTTCTCCCCCACTTGTAAGTCTTCCTCACCACTCTTTACCATAAAATCCAATAATGGCACAATTATATCCCCAGATATGCACGCCAAACTCTTAGGCATCACAATAGACAATACTCTTAAATTTGATACCCATGTCAATCAAACTATCAAAACCATTAACAAATAACTTGACTCCCCCTATAAGATCAAAACTTTCCTTACTCCATTTTCTAGGACTGCTATTGCTTGCTCCCATTTACTTTCTATACTTCTCTATGCCTCCCTCCTACTCACTAACTTGAACAAGTCCACTCTTAGCAAACTCACTAGCTGTTACAACCATATCACTAGATTTGCTACAGGCATGGCTTATAGGACCCATCACTGTCTAGTGCCTGCTTCAGTACAACCAGCTTATAATCACCCATAATGTTCTTAATCACCCTTACAAGACACCCACACTAAAAAATATAATCAACCCTGGGTCTATATTAGAACACCAAACTTTCAAAATGTCGAGTGTTCTAATATTGACCCATTTTCAGCGAACGCTGAAAATATCGAACAAGCAGAAAACCAAATTTTTTCCTAGGGAAAGAATTCGGATGTCCGTTTCTGTTGCTTCGGTATTTTCAGCCCTGTGGTGGAAAGTTACGGGTCGGGTTCAGGTAAGTGTGTGATTGCATGGACGTGAGGGTTAGGGCTGGTTAGGTGAGTTAGGGTTAGGGTGTGGGTCAGGCAAGTGTGCGATTGTGTGGACGTGAGGGTTAGGGCAGGGTAGGTGAGTTAGGGTTAGGGGGTGGGTGAGGTGACTGTGCGATAATGACTGACCTTAGGGTTAGGGTCTGGGTTAAGGTAAGTGGTAGTTAGTGGTGTATGTATAGTTTAGTGTAGGGTTAGGTGTAAGAGTTTAGGTGTATGTGTGTGGATTGCTGTTTGTTTGGTGTGCTTGTGTTGTGTGTATGTGTTTTTTCCCTAGGAAAAAATTTGCTGTTCTGTATGTTCGATGTTTTAAATTTTCGATTAATAGGGTTAGATATTAGAACACTCGAAATTTTGAAAGTTCGGTTTCTAATATAGACCCTCAACCCCTACAGCAACCAGAGGTCACTTCACTCTAATAAATTGCTGGTTCAAACATCCAAAAGCAACAACACTGCTGGGGACTCTATTTGCTAACTCTGTTAGCAAAACTTAGAACTCTCTTCCTGCTGATCTCACTCTCAAACTCTCTCTTACTCAGTTCAAAAAAAGTCTCAAGCTATACTTTAAAACACACTGGCAATGTCCTTGTTCAAAACCCGACTAGCTCCTCCTTCATACTCACTGATTATGTTACCTTGCTTAGTCAAATTTGTCAATTTTATATAAAAAAATGTATGACATCTTACTTATTTGGTCAACTTGAGCCTGTAAACTGTGTATAATTTGTATCCTTTGTGTTTAAAACTGTATGTTACTTACTTGGAGCTTTTCTCCCCTGGCCTCTGCTGAAAATGGACATGTATCCAGTTGGACTATCCCAGTCAACAAATGTAAAATAAATAAATAAATAAAATAAACATATGTCTTTCTCATAGTCTTACAGAATTTAGAATTTGCTGCAAAATAAATCTTTGTAGTTATACTGATCATTTATACTTTACACAGAAAAGGCAGGACAATAACAACATGTTTAACTTTTATGCTGTAAAAGGCCTCCAGCAATATGGAATCATTTGCAACAAATAAAATTCAGATTCAGTACCTTATGCTGCCAAAGATAATCATCCTTACAGATAAATAACTCATTGGCTGAGGTAGTTCTAACCTTGCCTGTAAAACAATGTACCAGCTTCTTGGAAGAAACACAAAGGAATTGAAAGTTGTCAACAGTTTACTCCATAGTCTAATAAATGAATCTAGGGATTTTGCCAATCTGTTTAGTTCTTGTTTTGGGTACCCAGACAATTGTAAGCATATCCTCCTTCAGGCTAATAGAAACGGTATATGCTAACTTACACCAGACTGCTTTGTTTCTGCCTTTTGAGTGCCTCCAGTTTTCAATTCTGTTTCCTGCAGCTACTCAAGAGTCTGTGTATGTAACACTAACTGTAATAACCTCAAGCTCATTCTTCGTCCCAGGTTCATTTATTAATAGATTCTGAAACTTGGCATTTAAATGTGTAATGCTTTTTAATGAGCACTTTCAGCTCCCCATCATAACTGGGTACAGCACTTTGATAGCATTAAATAAATGCATACAAAATAAAATAATCTGCAATGGATATTCTATTATACTTTTATAATGCTCATTTTATTTTATAATCTCATTTTTACATAGTAATGCTGAATTGCTTTTCATATTTAAGCATATGCATATAGTACAGGTTCTCAATACATCACTAGAGGAAATAAGAAAATCCTAATAAGATTATCAAAATAGGATTATTATGAATGATTTGATGAAGACGTGCATCATCTCATTTTTACTGTACTAGTTCATTTCTTCATGAGCTCATCAAGACATTTTATTTATTGAACTTCATTACTGCCATATCGTAGTACCCTCATAGTAATTTCTGATATGCTTCTGAAAATATTTAAAATTACTTTCACTGAACATTTGACTTAGAAAAGCATGAATATGAAAAACTTGCTTACATATGAGTCCTATTCAATATGTTTTTCTCCTTAAATAATTTACTTTTATATCTGTAACACCTGGGAGGATGGCCTAATAGTTAAGGTGTTTGCCTTACAAACACAAAGTGCAGGGTTTGAGTCTCAGAAGGGATAATTGGCTAGGCTTAAAATGACTCGCAAGAGCAGTTAGCCCAGTACTAACCTATGAACCACTATGACTAAGCCCACTTACCAATATATAAATCCTAAAGAAAACCCAATAAACAATGCTTGCATGAAGGCAATCAGCATTCTACGTTTAACATCCCTCAGCCCTCTAAAGCTCAATTATAGTTTCAGCAAACAATATTTCTTGGTGTTCTATTACTTTCTGCTCTGCAGTACAGAAAAAATAAAAATATTCTTATAGATATGGAAATGTGCAGTCTTGTCTCTGTATTTTTCATCCACACCTTCCCCACCCAAGACTGCACGTTTCTGGACAGCATAAATTTACGGCATTGAAAAACAAAGACAAGCAAAGAAGCAAGCATGCAAACAGATAAGTAAATAAAATACATACACACATAAATAAAAAAAATCCTGAAATGACAGGCTTAAGCAAAAAAAAAAAAACACTTAGCCAACCAAACATTTATAAAATTGACCAAATATCGAACTTCAAAGTATGCTAGATATGCCCATTTTGCAATAATTTCTTGACAAACTAGCATTCATGTGACATTAATATGCATTTGTAATTATTAGCAAAGAGTTTCTAAAAATAAATACCTAAAGATTGCTTTCCTATCCCGTGAACATTACACTGATCAAATGAATAATCACCCCTTAGTATTTCTGACATCCATGTGATTAATTTTATCAAACTCAGTAAAAACTTTTGTAAGACAAGCATTTGCCAAGAGGCAGTTGATGATGTCAAATGATTCCTTGTTTCATTTTTGCTCTTTTGTTGCAAAGCATTCTAATAATGCATAACTACCCATGATACTGCAACTAGATTCATTACCATTATTGATTTTAGATGCATACATTTTTATTAGAGTTAGTTATTACGAAATGAATACATTTCACTTTTTTTCAGAATAAACGCAATTCCATGGAATAATCTAGATATGTAAATCTCATTTTCAACCAGCTAACCAAGGCAAACTTTGTATTACATACATAATAAGTAAAGTTCCATGCTGGGAAATTTCTCAAAATGGTAAATTAATAAATGAGCCAGTATTTTGCAGATGTGTACACACCAAATAACCTGATCTGCAGTGGTATGACTAGTTTTATTTCATCCAGTTGTTGGCTTAGAATATAGCAGTAGTGTTTTAGTAGTCCCTAAGCCAAAAAAAGGAAAACAGTTGGGGGAAGACATATTGCAGCACCAAGAAACTACATTGTGCATTTTGAATGCTTTGTCTTTTGGGAACAGTCAAAGAAATTTGGTTATTTGGAGAGGGGAACAGAAAACTGGTATCTATGGAATACTTCTTATTTGCTGGTTCAGTTTAGTTCTTATTACAACTGTCATAATCAGTTTAGACATAGTGTGCTGTTAAAGAATGTCAGGATGAAATGGGAGGCTAATCAACGTCATATGGTTACTATGGCTCTGGCCTTATTACTTAATCTGTAAAATCATGGGTCCTGAAAATTCACTTGCAGAATACTTAATTAAATATGAGCAGACTGTTTGTCATAGTTTGTCAATGAAAACTCATTCTGCAGCATTTCTGCTTAAACATATCCACCTCTATAACTGCCTTAGAAAAAAAATGATTGCATGAAGTTAGCTAAATAGAACAATGTATTAAGAATTTCATTCTGTGAAAAGAATAGAGCCATCTGGATTTCTTAACCTGCTTCCTAATACAACCAAGAGGAGTTTATACAGTTTTGGGTTAGTTAGGAATCAGGGTATCAGGAAACTGACAATAGGATTTTGAGCATTTAACTGAACTAGAACTATTTCAGACAAATGAAATCAGAATTCAACATCTCATCCTGAAAAAGTTCAGGAACAAAGCATGCCCACAATTCTGCCATTACCCGAACATTATTCCAAGTACCTGTACAAAAACAGAATCAACACCCTTGTGATCATCCAGGAATCACATATTTTTTCCCATCGATATGTTTGATAAAGGCTGAGTCAAAACAATGTTTTGGACTTGTAATCAAAGTGTTCCCTGTGTAGCATCTCTTTGTTTGTTGTACAGTTGTATAAATCATTTGTGATTCAACAAAAATATCTTAATTCATGCAAACGTATCTGCATGCCAGTACAAAGAGAGATGGCATGTGTCATTTACATTAATAGTACCTAAAGTGTTATCTGTATAGACAAATCTATTTTAATCCTCAGGGATACTATTTATATTTTACTTGTCATTTTTTTTAATATTTATGTATTTCCTACCAGTGGATTTATTTTCTGTCTGCTATTCTTCTTAATATCTTGTTCTTGTTGTTTCATTTGTAAAATGCTAAGAGCCTTTTGAACTTTAAAAAGTAAATAAAATAAATGCATGTAAAATGGTGTTTAGGCAGTGTAAAATCATATAACACAAACACACAGCTGAATTATAACATGCATAAGCAAATCTAACTGTTCTATTACTATAGTGAATTTTGTCACAATACCTAGGTTACAGGAATTAACATGAATGGAGAAGCATCCAATATAGATGAAATGACAATTTGGAAAGACTAATTAAAAAAAAAAGCGTGGTGAGTACAACTACTGTCTGGTTAGTAAAGGCATGGCACTGTATGTAGTTCTGCAAAAGAAGGTGCTTTGTCACTCTGAGTGGCCAAGAACTTCTAGACCATTATAGCATGGGTAGTCCTATTATAAAACAAACACAGGAACTGTCTTGGGTAGACTTGAAACTTAGTGAACAATATGAGTGACCTGTCTCACTTGAAAATATTGTGTTCACTCTGCTATGTAGCCTCGTGGAGGGAAATTTCAGAGGCTTAATAGGAATGTTACAGGAATCTCCCTGTCATTTGCATCCAGGGCATTGGCTGCAACTCTTACCAATATCTTCCTATATGTCAGCAAATATACAATGTTTATCACTTCCCATGGATCATCTACTGTCATGCAGGCATATTGTAGGTTTGTAACTTAACCTTACAGTTAAATATTGTAAAATGGATGCGTATTGAAAATAAAGCCACAACAGGACCAAAAAGAAAAGTACACATCATGAGGAAAAGATATCATCATATTAAGTGGAACCTCATATATAATGCTGATGTCATAATGACAAACATCCTTGGACGATATGCAGGGAATGCTTATGGTATAAGTATTCTGCAAATGAAGAGACTGAAACAGAGTCAGGCAAATTCCAAGGATACAAACATCTACCTTTTATAAAAAGTAAATATCTTCATAGGGTCAGTAGCCAGGTTTATTGGCTAATATCCTTCAAGAAGCTTGAGTGTTGTTATATTTGTAAGCATCAAACGCAATCCCATAGAACTCTGCCATTGTGAAACAACAGGGGGAAAAGAAATATACTTCCTTCCTCTCATGATCTTGCCATTTAACATGTTTAAAGATGGGAGTGATTAATTTGCCATATTCTGATGGCTGTTTATCAGTCTATATATATATATATATATATATATGTATATATATATATATATATATATATATATATATATATACATATATATTTATACATATATACGCACATATACACACAGAGATACACACATGCACACACACACACACACACACACACACACACACACACATGCACGTATTTTTTATCTACCTATAATATGCACATATGTGTATAGGGTTTCTATTAGATAACAGAAGGCTAATTCTTTCAAATGCGTCTTGGTCGAACTTGAAAAGACAAAAAGGCAAAATGACGAAGCGGCATATAAGCAAATTCTTTCCCTTACTTTTCCATTTTCATCACTGTAGTGCCATCTCGAAGATGGTATATTTAAGTAGGGGGGTGTGGAGGGCACAGCCCTCCATGTCAGGGGGGGGTGAAGCCCCCTAATTTATGTTATGCTTTGTGTTTTATTTATTTATTTTTTTTGGAACAGCGATTTTTTTTCCTGTGGGAAAAAAATCGCTGTTCTAAGCATTCGAGTTTGTAAGCTTTCGCTTACATGGGGTTGATAAATCATCATTCGCTTTTGTAAGCGTTCGATGATTTAATATAGACCCTGTGTATAAATGCAATAATATGCATACCCTCACACATATATAAACACACTCACATCAACTTAAAGTTCTTATAGATCTTGTTTTTTTACAAGCCCCTTAGTCAAAATATTCAAATTTTTCAAACATTACTGAATAACTCTGTTCTATACCTGAAGATGAAATAATTTTGAAATTTAAATTGCCTACTTAAAAAATGTACATCAAACAAAAAAGTTATGTTACAAATATATTTGAAGTTGTGCCTGTTCCAGCTAGATGTAATTATATTTTAGCCTGATTTACCTTAATGTATCACACTAGTGCATATTAGCTGAAAGCATTACCATCTTCCCCAAAGTGATCGCATAGTTTTATTCTGTAAAAATAACATCAATGACTGCCTACTGAGCTACTAAAAGATAACTCAAAAATTATTAGTTATCAAGAACTGTGACAATGTGCAAGTTATATTAGATGATTAGATGTGCGGAACTAGCAAAAATCCTTAGCGAAAATGATTAGTAATCAAGTACAGGAGCTTTTTTAAATAAAATTGCATCTGTAAAAGGTAAGAAAAAGAAATCATCAAGAAGTAAAAGATAGATATGACCTAGATAAAGCAAAGCATAAATATAAGGAAAAGTAATTGTATAAAACTTGGATGAATAAAAAAAATATGCCTATAAATAAGAAATACAGGAAAATATGTAATGTAATCAAAATGAGTGTCCGACATTCCACTGCAAATAAGGTAAGAAAGTTGATTCAAAATTGTAAAGGCAACAGATTTGCCTTTTCAAGTAAATTAGTGAATTTTATAGACTGGTCATCTGCTACGCAATACAATGAGAAGCTTTTCCCAACACCTAAGAGAAAGATTGATGAAAGTAGGGGTTACTACACGTGCTCATGTACCATTACCTTCAGTCACACTTCCTTGTGCCACTCACACATGTTAGCAAGTGCCCTAACTTCCACTATCTCAATCCCTGTAAAGTTACAATAGGCTAACTTTCCTTCCCAGAACACTCACCCGAAAAATTCCTAGTCATTTCTTAAACCTGAACTGTAGATTACTCCCTAAATGTAAAATCCCCTCCCCTCCCTTACCCTAATCTTCCAATCATTCCCTAAGCATATAATCATGATCCTTTTCCTAACTCTAAAATTCCAGTCACCCCTAAACCTGAAATCTCCCCCTCCTTCCTAAACCTAAACTCATGATTGCTCCCTTAACCTGAAATCCTCATTCCCTCCCTAACCCTAAACTCCCCCTCCTCTTTTCCCTTCCTGATTTACCTGGTCTGTGAGTACCTTTGCATTTCATTCCCAAGGCCATGAACATTTAGCATGCACCAGTTGCTTGCCTAAACTCATACTCAGGTTTGAGCGTGAGCAGCTGGATGCATGGGCAACAACATGGCTGAGTTTATGGTTTCAAGGAATTTGTCTTCAAGCACTTGGGACTAGACAATCTATAAGATACCCATAAAAATATCACTGAGAATAATCATTCAGAAGATGATTTTGGGATTGTTTTTAGATAACAAGTATATAACATTGGAGCTTAAAATCAAGACTAAATTTGAAATATTAAACAAATACATCATTTAGCTTTGATGAAATTAAAAGTACAAATGTGATACAGCTATCTGATTGGCTCTGTGAGCCTTTAGCTATGACAAACAAGCTTAAATAATACTGAAATATTTTATTTATTTGCATTTATTTGCTGGGAAAGTCTGACTATGCAATGCCCTTTTCAGTGGGGGAAAAAACTCTAAAAAAAGCACAACTTAATCAAGCTTGAATGTGCAAACATTTACTGGTTTGCTTTTAGTTCAGAGAAATCAACTACTATTGAATTTTACAACAATGTTATTGATGTTTTAAATGTGCTTGCAATAGCTGTTATATACCCTGACTTTTCCTCATTTCTTTAAAACATTGGATCACTATGCATTCTTTTCTAAATTAGCAAAATTTAGAAAAAAGGACCCCTTATTGAAGTGGTTTAAATCTTGGTTAGATGACAGGTTTGGGGCAATATGGATTTATGATCATCATTGGAGTCACTTGAATGGAGAAGATCTCCATGGTTCAACCTTGGGGCCACATAATCAATGTATACTTTTTGGATCTTAGCTTCTAATATGTGTATTGTTGTTTATTGTTTGTTTTTTGGTATTCTGATGGTATCACAACTGACAAAATAATAGTTAACACACCTGATATAAAGTATACAAAGGATAGTCTAGATCACTTATACAAAATGACACATTGCAATGATACACTCAATTTATTAAAAACTTTCTTCTAGAGCCTCTACAAAGGGAGCTACTATACTAGAATCAAACTAAAGTTTGTTAAATGAAAAACAAATGTACAACTCCAGTTTTATTTTGAAAGAAGGGATTCCAAAGATACTTTTCCCTTCAAAGATAGAGGAAAGGGGAAAAAGCAAGGAAGATCAATGGAAACAGATTTTACTGATGAAGAGTATTGATATGGATGGTTTAACAGCTCTCATACCAACAAGCAAGTAGCAAGAAATATAAGTATTAAACTGGCACTATTTTTAAACAACTTTGAAGTTTATTGTCTTTACCTTTGGACTTGTTAAGTAATAGCTTTTTTAGAATGCAGAATTGATGATGAACGTCTAATGCTGACTAATTTATCAGGCAAGGAAGTAACATTGGATGTAAAATCTGTTTTATCATGTGAACTTAAGTTTGTACCTACAAACTTAGCCAAATGAGATTTGCTATGCATAGAGCTTTATAAATTTATTAGAAAGATTTATCTTAAAGCTTTTTTTAAAAGAAATATGTAATAACAATGAAATAAGTATGAATGATTTGTTTGACTTTTTTCATGTTATTCGTAAGAGGACACATTGTTTTCTTGATATGGTCTTCATTTTAAATACACCACATTTTAATAATAAATGTATTACTTATTTTTATAAAGTACCAATGTACCTTCGGTACCACCAATGAGCGTAACAACTTCCAGTAGAAAATACGTAAGATCTTTCAAACCAATAGTTTAATCCACATAACGCCATTAATATATATTATGGACATATTATGGACAAAATATGATGATCAATTTATACTAATTTTTCAGTATTTATCTATTTATTAGTTTAACCATCACTTAATATATTTTATAGAAAAAGTCCCCATATATTACTTAATTTACAAAATTCACAACACATGTTTTATGATTAGATTACGTACACATTTTCAACATTTTTAATATTTATAATAAATATTGTGCATATATATACATATGTTCTATTAGATAAATGTTTTAACAGAACTTTTTAAAAGTTTTTGATGTTTTTTTATATATTTGTATATATTATATTTCAATAACTATTTTAACAATTACCGTATTAATTTTAACTTAATTTCAACTTAGTTTAGCTTGTAATGTTAATTGATTGTTAATTTATAAAGTGCATTATAACTGAGAAATTAAAATCAATATTAATATAATAACTTTGTTTGATATATCTTAATATTTAATTATATACTTATCACTTACATCTTTTTATATGACTGCATCAATTCATATTTATTATATTTACCATTGTCTGTGTAATATTGGCTATATTATTTTATCCGAATCAACTGTTTATTTATATTTCCTTAATAGCATTAGCCCATATACATTTAATATATTCAACACTTTTATAGATTTATTCCACATATTTTTAAAGATAAGTCATTTAAATACTTGGATGGTATACTTATGAGTTTATTATGAGTACAGTTATAAAGATTGTTTTACACATTTTGTTTTACACATTAGGTTTTACATAACTGTCTTACTAATGTTGTGTTACTGTAACTCTGTTATGACTATTTTTCATTGGTAGTATAAATATGTGTGATTTTAACTTCAATATATTAAAGTTTTTTAAAGTTTCTGAGTGCAAAACAAGCAGGTATTATCATACATTACATCATATATTATTGTATATTATGTGTTTTTTGTCGTTGCGCCTTTAAGGCGGTTTACAATTTTGGCGCCATCAAGTTTTTATAAACTGGTAGATTGTTTTCATTTGCAGTTCTGAGGAAGACCAGTATTTTATGGTTGAAAGTGTTAAACTGCTTTTGGCGTCTTGTTTGTTCTACGGTGTTCTTGTATTCATTTGTTTGTACTTTTCGTTCGGCGTTATGTGGATTAAACTATTGGTTTGAAAGATCTTACGTGTTGTCTACTGGAAGTTGTTACGCTCATTGGTGGTACCGAAGGTACATTGGTGGTTTGCACTACAATCTTTGTTTGGTTCAGATATTTTTATAAAGTGGTAGAATGTGAATGGTTTGACATTTTAAACAAAGCTGTAGAAGAAGGGATGATGTACAGTATAATTTAACTAAAGACAAATGGTTGGTGTTAAAAAAACTGTCTAGCATTGATAATTTGATTATTAAGCCTATGGATAAAGGGAAAGCATTGTTATTATGAACGTATGATACTACTTTGAGGTGTATGTGGCACATTGTGGAGGTAATAATAGTTAGAAAATAAAGAATACAATTCTCATTTTAAAGCTAAACATGAATATAAACTATTAATAAATGTTTCTGATTGCATTGTTTAGAATATGCACATCAAATGCTCATTAATCAGTATAACTACCCCTAAATTTTTGCCTAAAGTTCATAAACATAAATCCCATCCTCCTGGTAAACCTATAATTAGTGGGATTTGTAGTTTTTTGGGAAATATAGGAAGTATAATAAATAAACATTTAATGAAGCACATTGAAAATGTAGTGTCTTAGATTAAAGATATGATTGGAAATGTTATTTGGCCTATTGTGAAATAACTAGTTTTATTGGGTCACTGTAGATGTCAAATCTTCATATGTAGAAGCTTTGGATTATTTTCAAGACTCAGCATTCTTCCCATCTGTCTCAGAGGACCTTTACTCTGTCTGGTTATATGGTTTGAAAAACACAAAACACACAGTGTAATCAAAGGTTGGTTAATAAATTCCAAATCCAAGAAAAAACACAAAAAACAACCACCTTGGCTGAAGTTATAAACTTTAACCACTCAGATAAGTGCTTTTGTGCTAACTGTACTTCATCAGACCATAAAAAACTTCTAAAAAACACACTTTAAATACAAACAATCATTAGAATTCACTAATAAAATTCAATTAGTAACCATGGTGATCTATTAGAAGTTAATGATGTAACTTGCTGGCTTTATGTGCTGGTTTCAAAGGTATATTCCCATTAAGACCATAGTCTTTATCTACCTGTAATAAAACAATCCATTTTAAGTCATCATTTTCTGTCCTATCAGTTGCACTACCCCCTCTAAAATTCACATAACTTAACTGCAGGACCATAAACTCAAAGACAAAGGCATAGTCTCACTTTTTTATGGAAAGAGGTAAAACATAATGAGAGAAAAAAAATGTAATAAAGGATTATAAAGGACAGTTAAAATATAAACAAGAATAGATTATGTGCATTGTTGAGAGATATGTACAGAAAATGAATGAGGAAACAATAATGGATAGAATTAGAAGATATTATAAAGGAAGGAAGGAACAGAATAGTCAGCACCAGGTCCAGATAAACTAGGTTATAACTTTTTAAACAAATGTCAGATTCAGAGAAAGAATTTCTGCAGGAGATTTTGAATCAATGGATGGATGTAGGTGTAAAAGAAGAAGAAGAGATATATGTAAAAGGGTAATAAAATTCAAGTAAAAATGAGAGAGGAAAAAAACAGAGACTAAAACATTCGAAATACAGATTATAAAATATACATGAAAAGTATTCGGAAAAGGCTGATGAATATTTTGGCTGCAGGATTAAATAAAGGAATGCATGAAACAAAAGAAAAAAGTGAATGAATGATAATAGAAAAATGAAGTAGATTGAATAATAAAGGAAAAGTGTGAAGGTAGAATAGCAGTGTGTGATATGGATAAGGTATAAGACAGTATTGATTATAGACAAATGTTGATTATTTTGAAAGAAAATGACATAAAACGAAAAATAACAGAGGTAGTTAAAACATTATATGAACATCTGCATTCGCCACCTTTCAGTGATGATGAATGGGTTGACAAGTAAAAAATGAAGCATAAATGGAGGTAAAATAAGCCTGCCTATTGAGTATGTCGTTGTTTTGTGATGGTAATGAATGCAGTAATACAGACAAACATATAAGTATTAAAAGAAACTAGTTTGGAGGCAAAAGAAGGAATAAAAGTGACAAGAATGCAGACACATGCAGATGACTTATTGTTGATAGTTAAAATATATGTTAGATGAAGTAATTATCAAGACATAACTAATAATGGGAAAGGTTGGACTACAGCTGAATAAACAAAAAGGGTTGGGAAAGTGATAAAGAATGCTGGAATTTATTTCACAAAGAATGAGATTAGTGTCTTGGGGTAAGGTTTGAGAAGTATCACCCTGTAATGGAGCAATAGAGGGGAATAAAAAAATACTTAACAACACACTGGTAAAATTATTTCAGTTATCATTAAGGAATAATATATATGTTAAGCACATATGGATTAAAGAAGTTTGCATATTTAGGTAGTATTTATATGTTTTCTAATTGTATGGAAAGTGAACAATAGGAGGTTTTTCCATTTCTTCTAGGGATCACGTCTAAATCCAGTAAAATAGTTTATAATGCTAAATAAAAGGGGAGTTAAATTTAATAAATCTGTTATTTTTTTCTAGCTTTAACACATTGTTATTTAGTTAAAAAAGTACATGAAAGAAGGTCTATATTAGGAGTGTTGTTATTTGAAAATCTGGAAAGAAGGAAGTATGAAAACCAATAAAGATATGGAAGACTGATGTGAATGAGATGGGGTTTGAAAGGAAAAATTGGTATAAAAGAATAATAAAAGACAGTTATTATGTTGCTCACTAGGAAAAATGGAGATGAAAGAAGCAAAACAAGAAAGACATGAAATGTTTGATTCTTTTTTTAAAGCTGGGGATTTTTTGTGATGAACATTGTTGGATAAATTGCCTGCAAAAAGCAATTTGAAATATGAAATTTTAGTAGGAAGAATGCATAACAGCTGTAATGATAAGGAACATCAAAACATGTTTTGATCTGTAAAAAATGCAAAATATTGGATTTTTGTTAAAGGATACTTATGATTGGAATTTGTTAAAACTATAGAGATAGATATGATATTGTATGGGAAATGTAATTCTGGAAGTAAGTGGGAAATTGAAAATCCGACAAAATATTATTTATTTCTGTATGGTGTTCTTGCAGGAGATGATAAGAAGAAATGTATAACAAAAATGATGAGTAAATAGT
Organism: Protopterus annectens; assembly: GCF_019279795.1. Lineage (NCBI taxonomy): Eukaryota > Metazoa > Chordata > Ceratodontiformes > Protopteridae > Protopterus > Protopterus annectens. Next base: position 253,187,974 of record NC_056727.1, on the reverse strand, counting down.
AATATATAAAATAAAAAAATGGCTGTGATGGAATGAGTGTTGGTGGAAATGTAATGAATGTATTATGGGTTGTATAAATTATAAATATAATGAATGTGTAAGCAGTTACGAAAAGGAATGTGAAATAATCAAGCTGCTGCTTTATTTCAATACATGCCATGGGATGTTTTATATTTATCAACACAGGCAGATGGAATCTCTATTTAAAATCTCATTGGAAGGATGGTACGCAAAGGAGTGCAACACCCCTTTCTATGCTGCACTGTGGTGTTAGTATTGGGAAGTTAATTCAAGTACCTGCTGTGGGAATGGAACCTACAGGCTTCTGATCTTCTAGAACCAAAGGTGAGGGTGTTACCTGTTGGGCCACAGACAAAGCTAGCAATATGAATATGTGGTTCTTTATGGGAATATCAAAAATAGAATACTGGGAATAAAACAGACCATGCTATCAAAGCAACCTCTCAGTGTGCATCTTCACATGTGGATACCCTCACTGTATTAGTGCACGGCAATATCACCTGCATTTAACAAGTTTTTCCCTAATATTTGCAGTAGGAATGACTACTTTTCTCTATATATCTACTAGTCCTAACAAGTGGGAAGAACTATTTGGGGAGTACATATGCACCATTGTGAGGCAAGTATACCTAATTTGGGTATTCCCTTATCTGTCCACATTATGTATGACATATCAGAATAGCTGACTGATTGAATATAATATGGCATAATTAAATTATGATATTGTCTTTTGCTGTCATCCTAAATGTCCTAGTAGTATACAGTCATTACTCTGTGATGTGTATTCAAGCATGCCTCCTTGTCTGGAGGATGAAGTGGGAGGAGGCGGCTGCACAGTTTCAACCCTGCTGCAAATGATGTCCTATCACAGTCACCTAGGATACATGAATAGCACCTGTTGGGGAGAAGGATATCAAACAGCCTTTCTAGGACCAGTTATGAAAAACTGCACTCCACACATAAATGCCATGAAGGAATATATTTGCACATTACAGCAGGGTTATAAGCATGTTAAGAAAATGCTATACCATGCCAAGGCATAGGCACCTTCTATTGCAGCTGGTAGACTGTCTAATTGGGAAGGGTCTCTTAGGAGCAGCAGTCAGACAAAGCCAAAGAAGGTTTTAGTATTCCTGGAGAAGATAATTCTAACATAATTTCAGGAGGAGTAGGCACTAATCTGAGGATTTTCTAACCTACACGTGATGTACCAAATGAGTACCACTTCCAGCAGATGTCTGTACAGCATTACTGCATATAGACTATAGACAGGCCACAGCATTTGCTAGTTATGTTTTGCTATAGGAACATCAAGTATACAGCTACATTAGGCTGGCATTAGATGCACTTTGAAATTGCATGGTGCATGGTGCACTTAGAATGTAAACGTTAGTATACATGCCACAGGGGCAAAGTGTTAATGATCACTCTAATATATCTTTTGCAAGGTATTTACAAGGCATGGCACTGCAACGGTGACATATGTAGAAGACAGTGAAGGAAACCAAGTTGATATAGGCAATCATAAAGGGGCTGATAAGATGACAGACATACCTGAGTCACAGTCTGATTATACATTGGCACTATCTCCATCCTAGGTGGCATCTTCCCACTGTACAGGATGAAACTCTGACCTTGATTACAAATGAAACTGAAGTTGTACAGTGAATGTGACCAGCAGAGGAGGGGTACCCCATGGCTCCAAGCATGAGAGGCTGCCACAACAAAGGAACACACTGCTGTCATTTTCCACATTGACATGGACATTTGGACAGCAATCTTGATCAATCAGTAGATGTGCCAAATTGTCACCCAGACTCAACCTGCTGCATCCCACTCTCACATGGAGCTGGTTTCTGTGCTGTATGGCATTTGTGCAGTTGTGGAGCCCAAAAACACAGTATTGGCTGGTCTAATAAAGAGCATGGTCACACATGCTGCTTCCTGTATGGCATTGTTTGTGCCACCATCACTGATGGTACTGGAGCACTGTCTAAGACTGGGGTAGATTTCATACTGTGCTGCTCATGTAGGAGAACCATTGCAGTATACACAGTCCTCACTTACATTTGGAAGTGTATAACAGTCTGGTCCCAGACATTGTGGGTAGCCACACCACCCAATCTCCACTGGTGTGGAACTGCACAAGCAGCGTACATCCTTTTTATGGTTGTTCCACAGTCGCACACCATCCTTGCAAGGTGGACATAAAGTCCTTCTGCAAATGATTGGCTGGAGTTGAAACTCACTCAATGACACCCACAGCCCATCAGAGAAGTAAAGTGTCCTTGATACAGTGGACCCATCAGCTGAAGTCTCCTTTCTCAGCTTCCTGTGGTATTACCCCTGACCTAGTGTGTGTAGACAGACAAATGTCTTTGTGTCCCTAGTTGCTTGTGTACAGAATGTTGATTGTGACCTACTATACTTTCTTTCAAATGTGATATATGCGGAAATGTTTGATGCACAGTATAGCTTGACCATACTGCTAAAATAGGGCCCAAATATCTGGATGAGACATTACCAGTTTGCCTGCACCGTCATATCCTGTGACTGTTGTTGCCTGTGGTGATTGCCCAGCTGTTAGTTGCTGCTGTTCCCCAACACTCTTTTCAGACAATGGCGGTCATATGCCTTCCTTTGTGCTCATGCCTGTACACAGTCTGATAATACAAGCATCCTGGGGCTGCCCAACCTATCTATGCACCAGCATATTATACAGTATGCGACATGTTAAGAGCTTCCTTCAGGCTATTGCTGTGCTATAATGGAGTCTCCCTCATGCCATAACAGCAAAAACAGGCTTTGAGCAGGTCAAACAAATGTTGCACAATAATGTGGATTTATGTATGCATAGTTTGTTATGCTGGAATTCAGCCATAATATGTGGATTCTGTATGGGAGTAAGGAAAAAAATCACTAATAACAATAACCAAATCATCTAATACTGCTGGTGACTCTCTATATTCAAATTGCATGGCTAAACTATGGCACCACATCTTGCTATCACTGAAATCCATTCAGAATGCAAACTCATCCTCATTACAGCCTAGTGATTTATCCAGGTGTTTCTGCAGTTACATCATACTGACACCTCTAGGTGTCAAATGCGTCTTGTTAATATTTACATTAGTAATTCAAAAACCATGCTACAGATCACATCTTAGAAGACTTCATCTTAAAGCTTACATGATTGCAGATACACCTACATTGATATTTCACCTCTGTCTACAGCAGTTAAAGAAATATTGAATATTATTTGTATATTGTTTATTTATGTTATCATAATTATTTCTCTAAATATCTCAAAATCAAGTGGCACAGACAGAACTATTTAGCCTCATATAACAACTCACATCTGTATGAGGAAATCCTGTTGGCAGTATGTATACTGCTCGGATGTTTACTGAGATATTGTAAGCTGTTTTTACATTATAAAAAATAATGTTTACTGTGTTCACTGCGGCTTATAAATCCAATTTAGTACTTATAATCACATTAATGCAACCACTGTAAAGATTACTTTGTGCTAAATAATTTGCCATTTAGTTTTCTAATATCGGTTATTCTTGAAATATGAACATCTGTTTGAACTGTGAGGTGGCAATTTCATTATTTTCAAAGGTTCAGACCACACCCATTGTAAGTTATGAGTACAAGCTGTAGAGTAATATTGGAAGGAATGAGTTAAAACACAACTAATGACTTCACCTATCAAATCAATTGATCTGCTCCTGTATATCTCTAGGATAAATGCCACTGTTATGTGTAGCTTGCAATCTTGTCAAGCTTTTTCTCTTCATTCCGAATCATATACTTCACAACCAGTCTTCACCAGTACCTACATAGTTTTATTAACATTTCCAGACCATATACATAGTTTTGTGACAAGGCTCACCACCCCACTTCTAGTCTTCTAATACAAATCTTATGAAAGTCATATACAATTATCTCATATACAATTGTCTCATATACAATTGTCTCCTATACAATTGTCTCATATACAATTGTCTCATATAAAATTATCTCCTATACAATTGTCTCATATACAGTTGTCTCATATACAATTGTCTCCTATACAATTGTCTCATATACAATTGTCTCATATACAATTATCTCCTATACAATTGTCTCATATACAGTAGTCTCATATACAATTGTCTCCTATACAATTGTCTCACATACAGTTGTCTCATATACAATTGTCTCATATACAATTGTCTCATATAAAATTATCTCCTATACAATTGTCTCCTATACAATTGTCTCCTATACAATTGTCTCATATACAATTGTCTCTGTACCTGCTTAGTATCCCACCTCTTAACTACAATATTAATATTTTTGACCCTGCCAATCACAAGATCTATTTTGGCAATGTCACTAACACGCCTCTTCATATACTCAATGTTCGTCTCTTAAATGTGTAAGCATCTTTTATATATTTATAATAGTCACCTTTATTTTATATAAATCTAATCTAATTAGCAAATGTATGAGTAATTGTGAATGTATATTACTTAATGTCTGTTCATGCAACAACTGAATGTCTGCTGTAAAATGTAAAAATGTTTGTAATATTTTTGAGATTTTCTCCTGAGACCTGCACTGAAAATGCATTTTTTTTTTGTTAAATCCAATCCGATAATCCTAGTAATCAAAAGCAAAATAAAATAAATAAATAAAAATAAAGGTTTGATGAAACTTTGATGCGTGAGATATATGTGAATCATGTGACCTGCTTTGGTGCAGTATGATCATGCTGATTATTATGCCATACACATCACACACTAACTGGGACTTCATGAAAGTCATGAAAGTGTAGCCTTTCCTGTTCTAAAACTTTGGGGACTACAGGCCATTTAGGGCCTTTATTGCAACATGCCTGCAATCTATAGTACCCAGAAGGTGGGTGATGTCAAAGAAGTCATGCTTGGTGCCATCTCTGTCCTGTGGTATGCTAGGAAAGTATATATGCTACTCCATTTATTGAAGCATTATAATAAGGATCTTACTGAGTATTCTACAGATAGAGGCTTGTGAAATACCAAACAGTGGGCCTCTAAAAGCTTCCTATAGCTAGAATAGCAAAAGCTGTTCATATCTTGTCTCCACAGGAATGAAAATGTCACTCATTCCTGTAGATTTTGTGTGTGGATAATATATCATCTTCAGTTTTACAATGTTTTGATCTGATTAAATGTGATCCGTTATTACGTGCGGAATGAAATTGTGATATCTTACCCACTAAAAGTAGATGTTCCTTTGGTGCTTGATTCCGCCTAGTACATATACTGTATGATGGGAAACAGCAGCACAAATAACTAAAGCAGGCTGCTGCAGAAGCAGTGCTGCTGCTCCAAGTATTCCCTCCAGCTGCAGCTCCAAAATTTTCTGTGCGCTTTACCCTTTTATTGTGGGGGCATATTGGTGCTCAGGTTCCCCACATACAAGTATGAGTTGCAGCTATGCTCACCTCATAAACTTTCCCATATTACAAGGATCTCATTTCCCTGCCAGGTTTCATTGGCCTTTCATTATGCATTCATTTGCATAATTCTTTGTTGTACATTTGAACGCAATGCATTGTAGTTTAATAAAGGACTACAAATTGCTAGTATACTCTGCTAGTCTGTGAGTGAGTGGTTTTCACATCAATTCACACTGCGCACTATGCAGCTTGTCTATGAATTCTGTTCCTATGCTTTATTTCCTAGAAACCCTGTATTCAAAAATGTAGTTTAACATTCACCGTTTTTAGTACTGTGATATAAAAATTGACAGAAATTCACTTTCCGACTAATATGAATGCAACAACCATTGCAAGTAGAACAAAGATGAAAAATTTTATTTTAGTACTTCTACACTGTTAAGAGCTGTTGGAAATTAAGGTTATCAAAATATAGAAGAAAACATGCATTTATTTGAGTAAACTGACCTCTCCTATTGCTTCTGACTAGAAATATTTATTTGCATTCCTAAATGCACGAATACAGATGAATAATATTTTTTATTTTTTCACACATTAATGGAATGTATTTATGTTTGTTTACTGGGGTACTGCACTTATCATAACTAACCATCTTCAGACACAGCCTGAGGAAAGTAATTCACAGTAAGTACATAACAATGTTAGCAGTACTTAGTTCAGTTATTTCATAGCAATATGATCCCATAGTATTGATAAAATCAGTTAGCTATGAGTTATGGAAAATCAAATAACACAACCATTTCTCTGGACAGCATTGTGACAAAAGGGGGTACTGCCAGCCCAACTAGCTGGAATTTTGTAAATAATTAAATGTCATTTGTGAATATTAATATGATTTATACAGAGGTGTAATAAAAGAGAGCTACTACCAGCACAGCAGTCCAGAATTTTGTAAATGGTTATGTGTCATTTGTAAATGTCAACATGCTTCTTGTAAGATGCTTGTATTACAATAGTATTAGAATTGTATGTCATGCATATATCAAACTAGGTTTGTGCAGACATGCATGTTGAAAAGACATTTTATAAAGTACTGAGCTTAAAATTGATCCACAGTGTGCCCTGCATGAAAAGAACAGAAATGTACACACACTATTGTAACTGTTTAAAAGTATATATTTTAACAGTGGAAACTGGAACACAGGAGGTTAACTTCATTCCAGCAAATCTTCAGAAAAAGAGGTGAAATTAAATTATTTTATGACAGCAAGAGGCAGGATGTCTATACTGGGGAGACTCTGTGTTGTCTTGAAGGAGAAATAATTACCAGGATTGAGATGTGGAAGTGTTTTATTGTTTTATGACTTCCAACAACTGCACATATCTGAGGAAAAGCCCTTGTCTATATATTTCCTTAAGTAGATGGTAATATTGCCAGATTCTAGCAGTGAGGGTTTTCACCTGGGATAGTCAGATGGCAAGAAATTATATCATTCTGCAAGCTATCCCAGCAGTAATATTTGGGATATTAATTTAAAAACTCTCTGAGAGAGACTAAGCATACTGTATTATGTCATGGACCTGACAACATCAAGATTCATTCAGCATACACTTGCTTTGCTCTGAAGTAAGTTATTAGGGTATAGTATTCCTCTTAGATATAGTCAGGAATATAGCAAAGCTTAATTTACATGTTTTTCTTTATTACTTGAGACTGTCCGGCAATGTTGTTTAAAATATTTCCTGCTATTTTGAACTCTGATGTGACTGTAATTATGTACTGAGTATTTTCTTGTTCTTCTTTTATTTATTATTAAATATATTTAAACCTTTTAGTGTAGCTGATATGTATAGAGATATTCAAGTTCTAAGAGTACTTGCATATTTATTTGGTGACACTGTGTAGGCCACTCCTAATAGCCTTGCTCTTGGTCAAGCTACCATTTGTATTAACAGTAACATTACACAGTAAGATTGAACACCCTTTGTTAAGGACCTTAAAGTAGCTGATAAGGAGTGACTAGTGGCAGGAGCAACGACCTTATATTCTGGGAAGGAGGGCACATAGCTAGTAAACCTGTGCCAGCCTTTCCCAAGTGTGTGTGTGTGTGTGTGGGGGGGGGGTTGCATAAATCAAACTTCAAACATTGTGTGCATCAGCTACTTGGGCAGTTACACAAAACACTTGTTTGACAGAGTGGGTGCTGGAGGTCTTGACTTGATCACTCAGCTGAGATCTCAACTCTATAGCTGTGCCAGTGGGGAGTCTAAGTGGGGATCTGGAGAAAGAGGGAGAAACCACAGACTGAATGTGGTCTCTGTGTGCTCTTAAGGGAAATTGTAATTGATGCAGAGAGCTGCATATGGAAATGCTGTGTGTGCAACTTGTCATCCTCCCAGTGTACCTCCCCCACTGTTGCCAGTGGTAAGGATTGAGGCACCTTTATTACCGGTCCAGTGGTGGGGCATCACATTTATTGGTTAGCAGTGGTGGAATATCCATATATTGGGGTTCAGTGGTGTAGATATTGAATTCCTGTAGCCTGTAAGCGGTGGTCACTAAGCAAGGTGTTTGTACTCTCAAACAGCCACACAGTGAACTTTCAGAGTTTCATATCCCAATAGTTTTTTTTTGTTAGCTTAGTTAATCAGGGAGACCAGACAAGAATGTCAGCAGAGGAGTATGGCAGCTGTCTGAGATGTGCCAAGCCAAAGGATTGGGACATGCCAACCTGACTAAAGCAGAAATGATTGCAGCATTAGCCACAGCTGCATCATAGACCAGGAACCAAAATGACAACCAGACTGGCCTTAGGGATGTACAGTTCTCAGAAAATGGACAGTTAAACCTTTCCACAGAAGGCTTAAAAATCCATCTGGACTTAAAGAGAAGTGAACTGGGGGCCAGACATTTTGAAATAGAATCAGCAGAGAGAATGCAGCATTTGGAGGCTGAAGAAAAGAACAGACGATGGCAGGAGAAATAAACAGAATTAGAAGCAGCAGAAAGACTGAGATGTCTGAAACCTGAGAAAAATGAGAGGTACAGGGAACATGAAAAGGCGATGCTGACTATTCACCAGGGTCATGGATGTAATGGGGAAGGGAATAACCGAACTCCAGAAGCAACTGTCTTCCACAATTTACAGGGGTGATCATTTTGATAGTTTTATTCATATGTTTGAAAGGGTATGTAAACAGTATAATGTTGACCAATGACTCTGGGTAATATTCCTGACCCCCTTACTCCATGGTAAAGCTGTAACTGTTATTTCTAAATTGTCTGATACTGATTGCTTAAATTATAATACTGTTAAAATTGTTTATTAGAATGTTTTAGGTTATCACCTCAAGCTTATAGAAAGATGTTTTGTGAGCATAGATGCAAGGCAGATGAAAGTGTGTGTGAATATATTGCTGAGTTAAGCACTTATTTTCATAGATGGGTGAGTGGTTGCCAGGGCACCACTTTTGAAGGGCTGGCAGACCTTCCAGTGAGAGAAAAAAGACCTTTGCACTTTGCCTGAGGGCATGAGAATCTGGTTAGCAGATAGGGAATGTAATATTGCAGATGAGTTGGGGAAAAAGGGAGACCTATACCTAGCAAGTAGGGTATCACTGCACAGGAAAGGGATACTCAGTGCTGTTCATGCATCTAAGGGAACCAATGGTGGGCAGCCTAAACCACCCTCAACAGAGTCCACCAGTAGCAGGGGAAGCCACTAGTTCAGGTACATGACCTGGACTAAGGGTTAAATGTTTTAAATTCAACCAGTGGGGCCATGTAACATATATATGTCCATGGTGGCAAGGTGGAGAGTAAAAGATGGGAAAGGCAGCAAGTGGGAATGACAGAATGCCAGCAGTAAGTTGTCTGGAGAGAACAAGAGTACCAAACTACCACAACAGGTTACATCCTATCTTAGTAGATGGGAAACAGGCCACTGATGACAGAGACACAGCATCTGACCTAACCCTTGTGAAGCCTGCAATGGTTAAACAGGAGCACTACTTACTTGGGCAGTCTACTCCAGTCAGAGCTTTAGGAGGGACCCCATTCCAAGTACCTTTGGCTAGGGTTCACCTTGACTGATAAAGTGGAAAAGGAAGCAAGCATGTAGGTGTGTATGAGGATATACCTGCAGATGTCCTGATAGGGAATGATTTTGATAATGCAGTACCTTGTGTGCATGCAGTGACACACAGTTAGGCTTTGAGACAGGCATGTGGGTCTGGTAACCTGGGGGGACACAGACAGACCACACACATGAAGCCAGGACTGGTGAGGTGGCTACTTCAGGGAGGGCGCTACCCTGTAGCAGTGAGACTGAAGGTGAGCTACAGCTGCTTGTGGATACTGATGTTCCCTTGGACAGAGTGACTGCCAGGGCAGATGTGAGTAGTAGTAATACCCAGGCTGATAGTGAGGCACTGCTGTCAGAGAATGCCAGACTTCCTGTGGAAGGGGAGCTGAGAAGGGTTATAAAGAGAGAGTTGAGACAGGCTCAGCTCTCAGACCCTACATTACAAGGCTTGAAGGAGGTAGCCAGAAAGTCACCTGATTCTCAAGTAAAGGGGGCATCTCTATACTGAGACAAAGGGTTTCTGTATAGAGAGTGGACCACTGAGGGAGGGCTAGATGGTGAGAGAAAACAGCAGTTGGCAGTGCCCAGAGCCTGCCATCTGGATTCTAGCCCTTGACATTCCCTTTGCAGGTCATATGGACATAAAGCATACCAAAAGATGCATTATGCAGAACTTTTATTGGCCTGGGATTTCCAGGGCTGTAACAGGGAACTGCAGGATCTGTGACCAGTGCCAAAAAGTAGGCAAGGCAGAAGACAAGGTCAAGTCACCTTTGATGCCTTTGCCTGTGACTGAAGAGCCATTTCAGAGGGTAGCTATGAATATTGTGGGGCCTCTGAGTACCCCGAATTCTACAGGGAAAAAGTACATCCTAGTGGTAGTAGATTATGCTGCCAGATACCCTGAAGCAGTGGCCCTATCCTCCATTGAAACAGAAAAGGTGGAAAATGCTTTGTTAGAGATTTTCAGCGGGTAGGTTTCCTAAAAGAAATACTAACTGCCAGAGGTCCTAATTTCATATCAGACCTGCTGGCTTGTCTGTGGAAGCACTGTGAGGTGAAGCATCTAAAGACCAGCCCCTGCCATCCACAGACTAATGGTCTGGTGGAGAGATTAAACTCTACACTAAAGACCATGATGCTGGCATTTGCAGGCCAGTTTAAGAGGGAGTGGGCCAAATATTTTCCCCATCTGTTGTTTGCTTACAAAGAGGTGACCCAGGAATTTACAGGTTTTTCACCCTTTGAGTTACTGTATGGGTATAGTGTGAGGGGATCTCTAGATTTGATTCGTGATGAGTGGGAGGGTCAGTGTGATTCTCACAAGGATTCTGTTGAGGCATATGCCCTAAACCTCAGGACAAAGCTCAGGGAACTCATGGGCATGGCCCAGGAGAACCTGGCAGAAGCCCAACAGCAGAAAAAGGTCTGATATGACAGGAATACTCGAGCTAGAGAGTACAATGTTGTGCAGCAGGTTATGGTTCTCACTCCTGTCAGACACAATAAGCTGCAGGTAGCTTGGGAAGGACCCAGTCAGTGCTGTTAAGGTAGAACTGTTAGGCAGGAGGCAGGGGCACAAATTGTACCATATCAGCACCATGAAACCATACCATGATAGGGTGGCCCTGGTGATAAGTATTGGCAGTAGAAGGCTGGAAGAGTTTGAAGGGGATCTTTGGCTACAGGAAGCCAACCAACAAAGTCCCAAATTACTATGGTGGAGCCTAGGGTTGCAGGCATATGATATTAGAGTGTAACACTGTACTGGGGTTAGCAATGCAAAGGCAGCTGGGATCTCAAGACATGGAATGGGGTAATGTATTCCTAAATATGTTCATCCCTCTCAAGCAACATTTCTCAAGGGTCACTTGAAAAACTAGCTTGAGTCTTCGAGGGGGGAAGAAGTGTGATGAAAGGAGATACTGCCAGCTCAGCTAGCTGGAATTTTGTAAATAATTATATGTCATTTATGAATATCAACATGATTTAAATAGAAATGTGACAAAGGCAGATACTCCCAGCATAGCTGTCTGGAATTTTGTAAATGGTTATGTGTCATATGTAAATGTCCACCCCGATGCCCCTGTCCAGTATGGACATGGGTGGAATCCCAGGTATGTATTTTCTATTTCCCATCCAGTTATCCAGGTCACACTTTAAAAGAGGTAAAGAGATACTCTGCTTGACATGGAGAGGGAGTCTAGTCCAAAGATGGGGGAGTCTCTGGGACACAAATATGTCCTGCCAACAAGTCCTATTGATGTCACAGATCAGGTTGAGGCCATTTGTGTGGATTAATGGAATGGAGCTTGACATGGGGATATGCATCAGTCCCATCAAGGTGGGGTCTGAGATAGCCTTGTATGCCAGGCAGAGGTCACCTCTGAGGAGTCTGTATAAAACTGAGTAGATGGATAGGGCTTTTAGCCTATCTGTGTATGGTAGATTTTTGAGGCCCTGGATTCTTCTGATGAGGAACCTCTGTGGTCTCTCCAGCTGCTGCACATGCCTTGTGAGGTAAATGCCAAATGGGGTGTTTTATTCAATAATGGGCTTTATAAGAGAAGAATGCAGGGATGCTATGACCTCCTTGTCCCTGGATGAGATACTCTTACTTATAAGGTGGGCCATGTAGAAAGCTTTCTGTACAATGGAAGCAACATAGTGGTCAAAAGTTAGGTTGCTATCAATCTGGGTGGCCAAATCCCTCACAACTGATTGCATGCTTAGAATGTTGTTATTAATGTGATAATTTGTGGGGACGCACCTCCCCAAAGGGTATGATGATGCATTTTTAGCACCAGTCATTTGTTTGAGTGAAACCCTCTTGTAAGATGTCCACATCACTAGGGGAATTGATGACAGTGCCCAGCTTGCAGTCATCTGCAAACTTGGTCAGCCATAGCCCACTGGTTTTGGCCTGCACCTCAGAAAACTATATCCCAAATAACAGAGGCCCCAAGACCAAACCCTAGGGTACGCCACATGATACAGGTCTACTGCTTGAGGTGGCTTTCCATATTTTGACTAGGTGGGTTCTATCAGTAAGCCAGATAGCTACCCATCTGGTAACATATGGATTGATGCCTAGTTGCGAGAGTTTTTCTATTATGCCTGAGTGGGGAATAGTGTTGAACTTTTTGGTCAGGTCTAGGTAGGCGGTGTGCACTGTCATTCCCTCATCTATGGCTTTGGTGACTTTCTCAAAAAAGTTGACCAGATTTAATAGACATGACCTCCCCTTGATGAAGCCAAATTGTGTGGGATTGAGTGTTTGGAGGATGCCAATGTCCTTGTTAATGAGGTCCATGATAATCCGTTACATGGCCTTGCAGATCAGGCTACTTAGGCCTATAATTTCCCAAATCGGTGGATGCTCCACCCTTGTGTAAAAAGATGACAGTGGCTATCCTCCACTCAACTGGGACAAAGCCGGTTCTCAGGCTTTGGTTAAATAGAGTACCTAATGGTGCTGCAAGTTCCTGCCTGAGTTCATGTAGGATGCAGCCTGGGATGTTATTGGGTCCCATGGAGGCTGTATTTTTTGCCTTTGAGAGAAAAGTGATGACCTGATCCCTAGATATAAGAGGATGGGGGCAGGTACTGGGAAAGTCCTGATTTACTGATGGGGAGACAGTGGGGTGAAATTTTTGCTGAATCTGTCAGCCAGCAAGTTTGCTATATCTACAGCATTTGTATATGTGGTATCCTTGACCACCAGTTCTGAACAGATCTGGGTGCTACATTTGAGATTACGGACATATGTGATGAAGGCCTTATGATTGTCTCTAGTAGATGTAGCCAATTTGGACTCGAAGTTTGCTTTGGAGGATTTCACTAGTGCTCTTATTTGCTTGTTTAGGCTAAGGAAATATATGCTCCTTCTTGGTCTTGGACAGCAATTTTTTTTCTTTTGTTATAGAGTTTATTTATTGCAGATGTCCACCAGACAGATTTAATCTTCCGTGCAGAGGATGAGTTAGTCCTTTCAGGTATTCCTGATACCACATATCTATATAAATGTTTGTATAATAATTTGGCATAGTTTTGGATACTGGTGCCAGTTCCTAGAGGGGGCAAGGGGCTGTGAAGCTGTTTATATCATCCCTCAGGAGGCTGCAATCAGCTTTGGAGAAGTTTGTTTGTTTGTCCCTAGCTAGAGTGGGCTGGGGGGAGATGGTGACTTTGAATGTGACTGCTTTATGGTCAGATCTTACAAGGGAGGATGATACTGAAGGGGTGCTGCCATGGTTATTCATGTTGGTTAATACCAAGAGCAAGATATTATCAACTCTTGTGGGGGTATTGACTAGCTGTTCCAAAGCATTTGCATTGACAAAAGTGAGGAATCTCTGGGCAGTTGTGTTCTGGCATGAGTAGTTATTCCAGTCTATGTTTGGGTAGTTAAAGTCACCCAGGATCAGGGTAAAGGGTTGAATCTTGATAGATTCAAAGAGGTCTAGATAGGCAGATTGGGCATATTGAGTCAGATTTGGGAGCTGGTAGCTAGCTATGATTTGTATAGGGGTCTTGTCAGTGGTTAACTGCACTTGGAGTGTCTCCTCTGCATCATACTGTTTGACCAGCCTGGAGGTGTTTATGTCTATAATATATATATATATATAAACTCCACCTCCTTGGCTTTACTACCCACAGTTTGGGGTCATGTAAGATGCTTGTGTTACAATTGTATTAGAACTGTATGTCATGTATATATCAAACTAGGTTTGTACAGACGTGTGTTTAAAATATATTTTAGAAAGTACTAAGTTTAAAAAGGGTCTAGGACTATTCACTGAAAGCAACTTTCACTGAAAGTCAAATGACTGCACAAATCACTGAAAGGACAATTCACTGAAAACACAATTCACTGAAACACATTTCACAGAAAGTTATATATGGCCTTTTCCCCACTGTAGTGCGACTCTGTAGTTAGAATATATATATTAAGGGGGTGTGTGTGGGGCAGTATGGATATATGTTAAGTTTAGAAAAGAGTAATTTATTGAAATTGCAAGTATCCATGTGTATAGTTCAAACTATTTAAAATAGGTGGGGGGCTATGCCCCCCACACTCCACAAACCACCCCCACACCCCCTTACTATATATTCTAACTGCAAGGTCACACTACAGTGGGGAAAAGGCCACATATAACATTCAGTAAAATGTGTTTTTGTGAATTGTGTTTTCAGTGAATTGTGCACAGTCAAATGTGTTTCAGTGAATAGTCCAAGACCCCGTAAAATGGATCTACAGTGTGCCCTGCTGGAAGAAAGCAGAAATATACATACACTATTGTAACTGTTTAAATGTATATAGTTTAACAGTGGAAACTGGAACACAAGGTTAACTTTATTCCAGCAAAACTTCAGAAAAATAGCTGACATTAAATGACTTTATGACAGCAAGAGACAGATTGTCCATACTAGGGAACTTTCTGTGTTGTCTTGAAGGAAAAATAATTACTAGGCTTGAGATGTGGAAGTGTTTTTTTTTTTGTTTTATGACTTCCAACAGCTGCACAGATCTGAGAAAAAGCCCTTTTCTATGTATTTTCACAGGTAGATGCTAAATACTGCCAGATTCGACCAGTGGGAGTTTTCACCTGGGACAGAGTTAGATGACAAGAAATTATGTCATTCTGCAAGCTATCCCAGCAGTAATATTTGAGATATTAATTAAGAATTCTCCGAGAGAGGCTGAGCTTTCTGTACTCTGTCTTGGACCTGACAACATCAAGACCCATTCAGCACACACTTGCCTTGCTCTGAAGTAAGTTATTTGGGTACAGTATTCTCTTAGATATAGTCAGGTATATAGCAAAGCTTAATTTAGGTGTTTTTCTTTATTTATTTGAGACTGTCCTGTAATGTTGTTTTAAATATTTCCTGTGATTTTGAACACTGATGTCACTGTAATTATGTACTGAGTATTTTCTTGTTCTTTTATTATTTATTATTAAATATATTTAACCCTTTCATTATGGCTGATCTGTCTAGAGATATTTAAGTTCTGAGAACACTTTCCTATTTATTTGGTGACACTGTGTAGGCCACTCCAAATAGCCTTGCTCTTGGTCAAACTACCATTTGTATTAACAGTAACATTACACAGTAAGATTAGAACCCTTTGTTAAGGGCCTTAAAGTAGCTGATAAGGAGTGACTAGTGGCAGGGGAAGCTATCTTATAGTCTGGGCAGAAGGAGGCATATCTAGTAAACCTGTGCCAGGCTTTCCCATGTGAGTGTGTGTGTGTGTGTGTGTGTGTGTGTGTGTGTGTGTGTGTGTGTGTGTGTGTGTGTGTGTGTGTGTGTATGTGTGTGTGTGTCTGTGTGTGTGTGTGTATAAATAAAAAATGAAGCAGCCTCTGCGAGTACGACAGCTGCAGGGTCCTAAAGGGAAAGTACACAAAGCAAAAATGGACCAGCAAACAAGGCACATAGAATTAATGGAAAATACTTTAATAAAAGTATTAGGCTCTATTCAACATACTGGTTTCGGCAGTTACTTTACAGAGCCTTCATCAGTGTTTAAATTGAATACAAAAAAGAACCTATATATAATAAATTCGTTGAATCGTGTGATTCATTACAAATGTTCATTGACACCAGGCTTAAAGAGCCCACAAAGTTTAATAATCCATTTTTTTTCCATTGAATTCAATAAATCATGCCAGCCTAATTTATTGTTTCTAGATCTCAAAATTTTGTCAATAATGATAAAACTGAAACATGCATTATGATGATTTAAAGAACATTTGTATAAGGCGTTCGTTTCCCTCTTATTCCTGATATCACTGAGATGCTCAGATATGCGTAGTTTCAATGGTCTTGAAGTTTGACCCACATAAAATGCAGAACAATTGCACTTGGCCAAGTAAATGACCCAATCAGAGGAACAACTAGCAAAGAATTTTATATTATACACCTCTGGGGTATTTTGGCTTGTAAAACTTTTGGTTTTAAGCAGCTTCTTGCAATATGTGCAATGTCCACAAGGAAAGCATCCAAGTAAAGGTTCTCCTGTTAATGTAGTTTGTATGGTGTGACTGGTTTTGGTATCACAGTGTTTGAAATGATTAAAGAAAGCAGATAAGTTTTTGCCTTTACGAAAAGAAAATGAACATCTATCACCAAGGATTTCCTGAAGTTTGGGTTCACATATTAATATATTCCAATTATGTTGGACCATATTGATCAGTGTATTGGTGTTACGTCCATAAGTGGTGATGAATCTGGGAGGTTCTGATTTGGATTTATTGCTGGACTTATAATGTAATAAATCTTCATGTTTCATACTATCAACAATATGTTTGGTGTGTACAAGATGACCCATTTTGTATCCACGGTCGTGAAATCTGTGTACAAGATCATCCCTGAAGCGTGTGTATGTGTCTTGATCAGAACAGATGCGTTTGATACGCATGAACTGAGATTTGGGAATGTTTTTGCAAATGTGTGGGGGATGGAAGCTGGAGGCATGGAGTAGTGAATTGTTTTCGGGGAATTTACGGTGAATTTCTGTAGACAGCGTATGATCTGATGTACGGCAAACCAAAACATCTAAAAAAATTATTTTATTTTTATCACAGCTGACAGAAAATTCGATTCCCCATTTATTATCATTCAAATAAGTGATAAATTCTGAGAGATATTCACTATCGGACCTCCATACCAACCAGCAATCATCTAAGTACCTACGCCAGATGTCCATCTCATCAATATAAATATCGTGAGACCTGTCATAAATGACCTGTTCTTCAAAATACGCCATGAACAGATCTGTGTATGTGGGTGCGAAAGAAGCACCCATGGCTGTCCCCTTCATTTGCAAATAACATTTTCCTTTATAGAAAAAAACATTCTTAGTCAGTACATGTTCCGTCAAGCACACCAAAAGAGTGTTAAAACCTGGCCTATATAGTTCTGTCTTATTGAGACAATATTCCAAAGCTTCCAAACCAGCCCAATGAGGAATGTTCGTGTATAATGATTTAACATCTAAGGTGCAAAGTAACCAGTCTGGCTCAAGTTGTGTGTCTGAAATGATTTGCAAAAATTCAGAGGTGTCCCTGATCCTGGATCGTACACATTGTAAAAGGGGCTGTAAATGTTTGGTTAGAAACAAAGATAATGGCTCGGTTAATGAATTTTTGCCAGAGACAATGGGTCTGCCTGGGGGGTTGTGAAGATCCTTATGAATTTTAGGTAAAAAGTATATGTATTGTGGGCAAGGATTAGTGATGGTGAGTTGAAACTGTGTATTTTTTGTGATAATCCCCTCTTCAACAGCTGACATCAGGAAAGAATCAATCTGTTTTTTAAAAATAGTTGTGGGATCCATAGATAATTCAGAATAGTAACGTGCATTAGATAATTGGCTAAATGCTTCATGATCATATTGTGAAATATCCTGAACAACAATTGAACCTCCTTTATCAGCACCAATAATAACCAACTCACGATTGTTGGCTAAATTAGTGATGTTATCCATACATGTTTTGGACACATTGTTAGATAAGGGCAGAATGGATCTTGAATGGAAATGAAGTTCTTTTAACATAGCTTGTTGAAACATGGAAATGTGGTGATTCATGGGCGGCATAAAAGAAGAACCTCAAAGAGTGTGTGTGTCAGCTACATGAGCAGGGACATGAAGCACTGATTTGACCGAGTGGGTGCTGGAGGTCCTGGCTTGGTCACTCAGCTGAGATCTCAGCTCTATAGCTGTGCTAGTGGGGACTCTTATTGGGGATCTGAATAAAGAGGGAGAAACCATCCCCGGACTGACTGCAATCTCTGTGTGCTCTTAAGGGAAATTGCACTTGATGCAGAGAGCATCTGGAAATACTGTGTGTGTAACTTGTTATCCTCCCAGTGTACATCCCCCACTGTTGCCAGTGGTGAGGATTGAGGCTCCTTGATTAGTGGTCCAGTGGTGGGGTGTCACAAGCATCATGAATGGGATGACCATGAACAAATTTAAGATGAGAAGGTGTTTTAGTAATTGTAATTCATATTTCAATTTCTGATTAATATTAACTGTTATTTTACATCAAAAAATAGAATACACTATTCCAGGGATTCAAAAACATTGCATCCATGACCATGGCCATCCCAAACCTGTTTGCTGTACATGCGCAACAAGATCCAGTGCTTCTTAACAAACCCAGGAACCCCACTCGGCCTTCCTGAGAACACTGGAAAATATGAAGGTCTCTCCAAACACCATTATATTGGGCGACTTCAACTACCCAAACATAGACTGGGAGCATTACTCTAGCTCCAACACCCTAGCCCAAAGGTTCCTAGAATTTATAAACTCAAATGCTATGGAACAACGTGTTACTACTCCCACAAGAGGGGAAAACATACTGGACCTGATCATCACCAACCTATGAACTGTACCAGCATCTGGTGCAGGGCTACATGAAGTAGCTGGTACAGATAGGGCTGGAGGTGTGGACATGGCTGTGGCAGGCTGGGACCCAGACGTGTTGGGTGCTTCTGGTGGTGGTGGTGGTGGTGGTTGTGTCGTTTCTGCTATTACCTGGGGGCAGGGCATAAAAGGCCTCACCAGAGAGATGGGTACAGGTCATAATGCTGTTGCACAGAATAATAAAATAAATGAAAATAAAAAAATACTAAACAAAATAAATGTATGTAATAGAAAAAATACCAACATGGAGGGTGAGAGATAGAGAAGTACAAATGTAAGAAAAACTGAAGCTGATAAATATTTTAACTATGATACACTTAAATGCGATATACTTGACGGACCAAAAAAACACTTCTCATTTCACCCAGTTTGTTAGAAACAACAGCAACTAGCATTCTGATAGATAGAGGAAAGGTATTTTATTATTTTATTTATTTTGGTAGGACAGGTACACATTTTTATGCAGGTGGAGATGGAACGATGGGGACATATACTGAGGCCCGTGATAGCCCTCATGCAGGAATATACAGAAGTAATACTTGTGGAAGAGGTAGAGAAAGATTTTTGACTCCTCCTCACACCATCTCAGTGCTCTAAAAGGAGCAATACCTTTTCCTTTTCCAGCCATGATGTCTCAACATGAAGAATCTCAGTGAAAAATGGAATAGACTTGGTGCACATATCAGGTCTCACATATCCTATCTGCCAGACAAAGATGGGCATCAATGGGCAGATTATTTGCATGATGCATGGCAGACTCAGAAAATATTGATACTGTATTATCATTGTGTATACTGTAAAGAAATAAGTTACTACATGTGCAGACAGCTAAATATGGAATTACAGTTCAGACCTGAAAGCGTGGCATGATTCATGTCTGTGCAGTGCTGTCAGAAAGGACTGAGGTGTGTACATGGGATTGAGGAGGACACATTGCATAAATTAAGAAAATCAGGAACAATAATGAGGTGAATCCTAATTTGCATAATCCTTGTGTCCAGCAACATGAATCTGCATGATATAAGTTTAGTGACGGATAATGCTGTCATGCTTTCAAAGAAACCTCTCGAGCTCATAGTTTAATACCAGTAAAAAAGTAGTATAAAAGAAAATATTACATCTTCAAAACATCTGTTTATGTAAGGTAGGTGCTACATTTTACACTTCTATTCATTCATTAATAGTACAGATGCTTTCAAATGATATTCATCCTATTGACAATAAGATGCATGTTTGCCAGTACTTCGAAGTAGGTTGGGCAAGGTGTATTGAGAGGGAGATTGCAGGTGTAAAAGCTCAATGGGAGACAGACCCATGAGCCCATTCTCAGAGCACTGTTCAAAGCATTTTATTGCTGTATATA
This sequence comes from Protopterus annectens, assembly GCF_019279795.1. Taxonomy (NCBI): domain Eukaryota; kingdom Metazoa; phylum Chordata; order Ceratodontiformes; family Protopteridae; genus Protopterus; species Protopterus annectens. The sequence goes on along the minus strand of NC_056727.1, from coordinate 253,167,632 downwards.
TCACACATATCTCAGCAGCAAAAAATATTTGCACAGTGATTTCTCTTCGATCAGTTGCAATTTTGTGATTGTTTTGTGGGGGACATACTCAGTAAATGTTGGTGCCTGACATTACTTAAAGATTGTGAGTTTGAATATATAACTGTTAGGCACACTAACAGCTTGCCATATGGTCAAAGAGGATACTGGCAGTAATAGAATTTATCAGGGCCATGCAGGAGTAAGGCTGTTAATTCCTCTGGATTCCATACCAACAGAGTAATGCTTAAAAAACAGGCCAAGCAGAAACACTCTAACATTTTGAGACATTATCCACACAAAAGTCCAAGTTCTCAGATACAAGGAATAAGGTGCTACTCCAGGGCCTCCATTCCCAGGGTAATGTCTCATTTGTCTGCATGCAGATGACCAGCTCAACCATGGCCATGTCTGAGAAGACATTGTAACTGACATTAATACAGTCAGAGGGCAGAACCACAGTTAAGAAATGCTGTATCGTAGAGTCACTGATGTGATATATGATGCCAACAAAGAGCATAACTTTTTGCATAGGAATGTAGGGCAACAGTTGGGGGGGCATCAAGTGTACTACATCTTATGGAGATGGAGAAGTTCCTGGCCTCTTACAAAGGGAGTGGCACCTCTACAGAGTCTGACAGTATGGTACTCAATGTTAGGACAGAGCTGGAAAGGCCAAAGCAACAGGCTATTGCAGCTACATCAAGTTTATAAGCCTGTTTGCAAGTATCAATACCTACAAGTCCTCTGTACCCCTTAGTCACTTTAAAACTTAATAAAGCTGTGTGATGTACTGCATACAAGTGCATCAGGGGTTAAACATCCACAGCCATCTACACAAGATATGTACATAAAGTACTACTTTTTATCATGTTTATATTTGTAAAACTCTTAGTGTCATGCATACTTTTGGTGCTGTGTCATATTTACCTTGGATATTGTGCTCTAATATATTCACAGGTGATTCTTTATCAGGCAACAGCACAGTGAAACTGCCCACACCTAATTTTGGAGGATCTGCAGATTCTGATATTGACAGCAGGGATGAGCTGACACAGTAAGGGATTACAAAGTGTGTGTTGGACACAGGGTACATGACTACTGCATCTGCATCACAGAACATAGTCATTGCCTCTATGCTTGTGGATACTCAGGTTACCGATACGGAGGAGGAGAGGCTTATGGAGACAGTATTTATCAGGGAAGTGTTCTGGCCCCCACTTCCCCTGACACTCATAGGTAGACAGGTCTACACAGGGACAGGTGGCTAATGGTACTCACTGGAGACATGGTAACTGCCCCCCCAAGGACAGTGTATCAGTTACTACAGCCCAGCATATGTGCTGTGCCATTGTGAAGGCTGAGGCTAGTACCACCACAGCCATGATGGAGATAATGAGGGTGAAACATGTCCCATGTTGTGATCTCTTGGACAGACTCAATCAGACATAGCAATGCACAATGTCATTTTATTTATTTATTTATTTTATTTTACATTTGTTGACCGGGCTAGTCTAGCTGGACATGTATCCGTTTACAGTAGAGGCCCAGGGAGAAAAGCTCCAGAAAGGCAAGCAACAATTATATATCACAAAAAAACTAATATGCACAAAAATATACAAGTTAACCAGAGAAATTGTAAAAGAATCTAAAATAGTTAAAAAGTAGAAATAAAAAAGAGAATAAATAAAAGCATGGTACTATAGTTAGACTAATAAAACAGAAGGAAACAATGCAGGAATAAATTACAAGGGGAGAAAAAAAGATTATTAGTAAGGCATACTTCTAAGAAGTGACTCTCAACAATTGAAATAGTAAGTTAGGAGCTCAGTAGGGGAAGGGGAGCAAGATTAGGTGTATGGAGACATGTTTTCAGTCGGGGTTAGTACAAGGACACAGCCATTGAGTTTTAAGATGTTCTTAATCATCTCTGTTCTGTCATCATCTCTATGGCTCACTTTCCAGTGGCAAGGTGCTGTCTATTGAGCAGATCATCTGCTTCATCCACAGATATTAACCAAAGTGGCCATGGACAACCAAAATCTCACTTCTGTAGCACTACCCCTTCAACAGCAACATCATTTTTGGAGGTGCTCACTCCATGGAAAGGTCATCCCCATGGTCACTGCTATTGTCACTATGGCACATTTCGTAGTAGACATTGATCACACATACACCAGCTTGTAGCCAGGGTCATGCTATATCTATTACAACTTGTGGTAGAGCCAGCCCTAAATGCATGCCTTAGCCTGTCAAGTAGACAAAGCAGCACTTCTGCAACTACTGTTGAAGCTGCATCCCTGCAGACCCACAATCCCACCATCACAACCACCAATACATCACACACTTCATTGACCTAGGCCTTTCTCAACAAGTACTATTTTAAAGGCCCCCTTCTCCCAGTATTAACATTTCACGAAAAAGCACATTTTCTTTTCCTTGGAACTCACACACTTCCCTGTGCAAGATATGCACTCCTGTTCTTCTTTCTTCACCTGTGCAAATGATGATAACTGTGCTCTGCCCTTTGGACATTGTTATTTGGGTTGTCTATGTCTGATGCATGGCTTGGTCAGTCTAAGGACAGTCTGCTGTTAGTTTTGCATGCATCATTTTTACTTACTCTTGTATACTTAGGTTATGAAGCTATCTGCATATTGTTTCCTTTTTGTCAGTGCTTCAGCATAATGTGCTTGCCTCCTTCTGGCATGACCATCACCTGCTGCTAGCTCTTCCACTGACTCCTTGTCTGGCTCACCATCTGCTACCTGTTGTGTTGGTAACTACTGCCATTACAAGTGCCTACCCTGGTGTAACTGCTTCGTAAGTATATTATCATGTGACATTGCACACAATGACACTATTTGTCATACTGCAAGGGACCACTGGGTGAATCCAGACAGCAAAGTTGCATCTTCTGCAGCCTAAACACATGCCCAGTAATGCTTATTGTCTAGAATAGTGCTTGGTAGTACTCATGACCTGTTTGATTTAGTGAATTACTTATGGGTGTCATGAGTCAGGCTTACAGAGAATATCCAGCATCACTAACCAGATGCCCCTGATGGAAGTCACCCCTCACAAACAGTCAGTACATGTCACAGGTGAAAACTGCCTGTGTCACCTATATAAACACATTGTAGATGATAATCTGTGCGTACAGGCCACCTGGTATTTGATAGAGTGATGCCCTTTGTGGTTCACATATCTTCTTCCCAGTAAAACAGATAGGATCATTATCTCAATGTGGGTACAATCTCCAACATCTAGCACCTCATGGAATAGGATTATATTATATAAATTCTGCATGATGTTGGCTCTCTACTCAGTGCTACAAGGAATCATATAAAGTTCCCCACATGCTGAAGGATAGCATAGACAAGCTGGTGAAGCATTCTTGAGGGACATACCTGAGATATTCCCACTGTGGCCCCAATAGGTCACTGAAAGGTTCCTGTAACTATTATAACTTACTATCCACTGGAATAGGTTCTCCTGAACTCCCACAATGTGTCTGATAAGATCAGTACATGTCCACAGAACTGTACAGGTCCATACTGTCAGTGTCACAGAATACATGAAATGTTAAGTGCAGTTGAAAGATCCTACTGCATGCCACCGCAGGTAATGCCATACACCATCAGGCATGGCAACAGCTACAACAGCCTTTTGCAGATACACATTTAGTAACAGTACAGAACCCTCTAGCATTGTTTAATGATTCAGTTAGTCTGAACACAAACCTTTGGCCAGGTTCCAATATGGAGTGGGATCAGCTTCATTTTGCAGCATTTTATGATTCTGAATCTTTCCTTCATCTCATTTTCCCTCATTAGCATATATGGCAATGATTATTTTATAATGTTTACCATTATCATGTTATTATAAGGCATTTATAATGTTTACCATTATCATGTTATTATAAGGCTGTTAGTGTATATTGTGCCAGACTATGCTGCAGGTTCATATCAATCTACTGAAGGCGGTTTCAGCAAAAGCAAATAAACTGAAACCAGGGTTTGCTGAAACCACATTCAGCAAACATTAAAAAATTTTTATTCATTTATTTATTTTATTTATTTATTTTTTGCAGGGGGAGCCCACCGCAGCCCCACCCCCAGAATTATATACACTAACTCTGAGGTCACACAGTGGAGAAAAAGGCAATTCCCACTGTTGTTGTAAGGTGGTTTCATCAAACTTGACTTTGATTTCTTTGTGTTCGCTGAAATCGCTTTCGACAGATTCATGTACTCCCCCATGCTGCTCAATGTAGCTATGTCATGCAACTTGTTTTTATGAATCACACACATACTGTGCTTGACCAATCATTGTGCAAATTCATGCATCACAATGTGCAAAGTTTTCTAAATTTGTTCATATGTCTTCTGGTTACCTAAGCATTGTAAACGTTAAAGCATATTAAGGAATAAATGCCAGTTTTCAAACAACACTAAAATCTGAGGGTATATATGCATAGAAATCACTATGTGCACATCAGTGGCTGTAGGTCTTTTGTTCTTTGGATTATGTCACCAGCTCTACTAAACACAAACTTACCACAAGGAATGCCAGACCATTTATATTGCTTCAGATATAAAAGAGAGATCTTCAGTGTGATTATACAGTTTTCTTTGTGCTAAGATGCGTATTTCAACTTTGGCTATGGAAAGACAGGTAAATAGTACATATTCTGATTTTTTTTCCTGTAAAAGTGTTTTTGCTTCTTAGTAAGAAAGTTTCTTCATGACTGCGGTTTTCTGCAAATTTATGTAAGCACTTAACTATTTTATTGTAATTGTAAATTTCATCCTAAATAGAATTTCCTGAAAATTTGATGAGGATGGTCACTTAGGACAGCATCTCCTACCTGTGAAATTAATATGGAAAAAGAGTAAGGAATGATTTGGCAATAATTTACCTTTGAAGTGATGCAGCGCATATGAAAATAGTTGCAGCAGATTATGGAAGAGTCTGTACCAGAAAAGAGGAGTGGTAGGGTTAAAACATGCATACACATGAGTCGCTGAGAAGAATTGGGTTTGAAAGATTCTGGATAAATAGAGTGATATACCTAGAGGAAGAGCGTAGAGAAGCTAAAAGTATTACCTGGGTGAATTGTGTGACTTAAGAGTCAAATGCTATTTAAATAAAAGTATGAAAGGCAGGGATATGAGTGTTGAACTAATTAGCTATATGAAAATGGGAGTAGATGAAGGGGGGGGGGTGAAAGGAAAAGATTATGGACAAAGACCAGTGAAGGATCAGCAGAACACAAGGGGATGTGCAGAGGAAGGACCAGTCTGAATGAGTCCTAAGATAAGCAAGCACTGAAAAGTTACAAAAATTTATGATTGTGAGTGAAAGCCAAAAAAAAAAAAACTGTAGCATTCTTTGGTGTTTGCAGTGAAGCAGGGAAAAAGAAGGGTGGAGAAATGACAAACCAAGAAGATAGATACAATGTTATTTTAAAGAAATTACATGCAAATGCAACTGCTTTGGAAGAGTATGTAAAAAACAGCAACTATGTGATTTGAGCGAAATTTACTGAAGCAAGAACAGAAGTGTGAAAAACTCAAGTAGAAGGCTGATAAGCAGAAATGGTAATTGCTGGAAGCCAAGTGCAAGGCAAAATGTGCTTGAAGAAAGATGATTTTTTGAAAACAGATGCTGAGGATATAAATTTTGTGTCTATATCACAAGATCGGCTCTTCAGAAAGTCAAACTTTATATGCTTGGGACCATATGTTTGACTTTCTGAAAAATCAAGAAAAAAAAAAACAAATCAACAAAAAATTATGATTTTTGCAGGGAACAAGCCCCTTGCACCCTCAACACACCTTGCAAATTATATATACCCACTCCAAAATTGCACTATAGTAAGGAAAATGTTAAATTGAGTAAAAAGATTAAGAAACAGGTAGGATGAAGTACAGAAGGATGCAAATCAAAGAGAAGGGATATTGCAGGAAAACAGGAGTAAAGGAGATGATTGTTGTAATATGTGAGGAAGATAGCCTGGTATTTGCTAGGGGCAAAGATGAAATATGGAGAAGATAGAGTAAATTTGATAAAATGATATGTGTAAATATAATATGTAATGTGCATAAAGGGAAATGATTAAAAGAAAATTTAAAAAAGTTATGAAATATATATGGTTTAAATTGAGACCATATTGGTTTGTTGTTATACAATTATATGCTTGAATTTGTGTGTGTGTGTGTGTGTGTGTGTGTGTGTGTGTGTGTGTGTGTGTGTGTGTGTGTGTGTGTGTGTGTTAGTAAAGTGATTTAGAGAAAAGAGAATGCTGATCAGAAACTATACCTACATGATGATTGCCAGCAACCTGGTTTTCTGTTTCAATAGATTAACTACTTTTTTATATATGTTTCAGTTATTTTCATTCGTGAAATAGTTCAGTTGTGCAATCATATGATATGAGCAAATTACTGACTGCAGTCTGTGCATTTTTTAAACATTCACTAGTCACTAGTGTACAGTGCCTTTTTGCAACTATTAAGTTTCTGGACTGACCTTTTTTCATGTCAGTCACAGCTGTATATATCTAGCTCTAAAATTTGCTCCATTGCTTCACATCATCCTGGCAAGTAGTATTATCATTGCCAAACATCAATTTTACTTTGTGAGAAGTGATTTCCAAGCAATCTTCCATCATCACCATTCGCATTGACATACATACACACACAGTTTAAGAAAGAATTTGGAATGTAGTGCAGAATTACAGCTATTCACCCACACACAAACACATGCACAACCACATACACATGCACACACACTCACACGCACAGACACACACACACACACACACGCACACAGTTTGAGAAATCATTTAGAATGCAGTGTATAATTACAGCCTTTATCAGTGTCTTCACAAGAAGATCTCATATATCTTTAACCCACATCAGTGTTGAACACCACTAGTACAAATCATCAGTCAGCACTGACAAATGTGAGTTAGATGTTGATTTTTTTTTTTTACTTACAATTTATTCTTATGTGCATTATGCCATTATAAAAGCAAGTGTGCATAGGAAATGCATATTGAGCAAGCTATTTATACCATTCAACGAACATCTTCTGCACATGCTCTCAAGACGTCAATTTATGACATCTCTAGTCAGTATGTAGTACACAAGGCCTCTGACCTTTGCCAGGCTGCAGTCTTACACATCTCAGCCTTTAATCCTTCCTCCTGGGAAGAGCAGTAGGGATCTGTCCACTTAGTTGATTCTGCACTCTCTGACCCTTGGCTGTAAAGTGGTTTCCCAGTAGAATAGGCCTACGTCTTATGTATTTCTAATTGATTAGCCTAGAAAAAGGATTCAAGTTAAAACTGAGAATGACAGCTCATTTGAATAATCCTAAACTTCTCGATCCTATCATATACATGACTAATCCAGCATAAGATGTATAAAGTAAAATATATCAAAGCAAACCGAAGCTGCTTTGTACTTTTGTTTCATTTCCACGTTTTTCTAAATAGGTACTTTTCAGACATGCTTTACTGGCTTGGTTTAGCACAGGATTTTTTTTTTATATTTTGCAAAAGGTTTGTATGCAGACAAAGCATTTAAAACATTTGAAACTTTCGGGCTGACGTACAAAAAATATTTGGAAATGAAGATAATTGTTAAGGCCTCTTTCTTTGGTAGTAATGGGTTCTCTGGAGTATATCACATTACATTCTATAAACCAAGAACACAAGTTGAAGTAATCAAAATGTAACAGCAATCCTCCCTATAAACACCTGTTCTAACCTTAGCATTCCCCAAGGAGTGCTCCTACTTGCTTGCATACTTCAGATACAGACCATGCTGTGACCTGCACAGCATTAAAAAAAAATAAGACAGTGGGAGTAAACTGTGTAAGTATTATGGCTTTGTAGCCTAGATGAAAGCATATATTCCATCCCATATGTTGTCTAACTACACTTCATTTCCCGCAGCAGCAATCTTTCTCTCTCTTTTTTTAATAATAAATGTTGATAAGGATGTAATTAGGGTGCATTCCAAAAGAATGAAAACAAAACACCTCAATGTGCTCACTGAACTTCAGTGACTGTATTGTGCATTGATAAGGATGTTTTACTTGCACTATTAAATTATCACTGTGTAGGAAATTTGCTCAGTGTAACAACTGTTTTGTTTTAAAATGTTAGATGGCAATTAAAGGTAACGTCCATATTCCTTATATTCTTGGCTGTAAGAGAAACTGCTGCTGAATTACTTTGAGACTTTTGCTTCTGCACTAAAATGCAGATTCAGCTACACTATTTACTTCTGAAGAATGTATTTACTGTTACATATTGCTTTAATATACATAAAGCAGAGTTGTGCTTTACCGTTTCTTTCTTCCTTTCTTTCTTTCTCTATATTTATCCATTAGATAACTGGTTAAGTATACGAGTTTGAGAAACCTTTCTCTCCCTTGAGGATCCAGTGCATTTACATGCACTCTAAAACTTTAGGAAGTATCATTACCCAGCATGACAGTATCAGATTGTCTACTCTTATTAAGTTTTTAGGTGTACTAGAGTTATAAATGTTAACTAAAGGCAAACTCATAATGGTTGTTTAGTTCGAGTTTTGAGTGGAAAAAAACTAATGTTCAAACATTTAAATCTGCCATCTTAACCAGTTTAAAATGGCATATAACTTTCTCTGTATGCGACAAGCCTGCACTAATATTCTCCATGTTTGTGCCAGTGCATTTTTAACCTGAAGGACATTTTATGGGTTAGCAAACATCGAACAGAGGGTTTATTTTTCTTTTGTTTTTTTTTTGTTTTTTTTCCTTTTTTATCCACCAGGCCTGCTAACTATAAAGTTTGCAACCAAACAGACATAGCCCATTTTTCCCTTTGCAGCAGGTTTCAGTCTGGCTCAAGGTGGAATGTGTCCAGATGAGTCCATTATTTTGACACAGAGCAATGAGGGTGTTATAGTGACCTAATCCTACCTCTGGATGTCAGGGGAGATGTGTGATCAGCATCATCATTGTGTCTCACCTTGCATTCTCCATGTGACTGCATGCTTCCATTCACCCACACAGAAGCGACCACCAGTCCATGGCTTGGTGAGCCTAATAGCTATCTCCTCAACCTGTGCTTTTACATTGTCACCCTTCCTTTGAGACACTGTGGCAAAGAACAGCCACTCGCTCCCATCCTTAACCATCTCTATCAGGACTCTGAGATGTTGATCAACCTTGGAGTTTCCTGCTCTTCATCCCTATATGCCACTAGAACTGGCTGGAGCTAAGAGTTTATGTCTGTAAATCTTCATGTATTTATTCTGCACTGTATATCAGTAAGCTTTGACAATATTTGGTCTAATTAGAAAAAGCACAGTTGTGTAATGAAACTTACCATAACAGTAGATGTTCAAATGATCACTGCTGCAATAACCTTGGGTATTAGGGTTATATCCTGCCAGATTCCAAAAATTCAGGGCACCTTCCACACTCCCAAACTGTCAGTCAGCTTGAGTTGATCTGGCTAAAAAGACAGGTTTAGGTGCCAAGCCCTTCAGAGTTGTCATGCTTACAAACACAAAGAGGCTGAGCCCTGACAGGACAATACTAGGAACAACAAAACATAAGTATTCATACCCTAGCATAAAAAGTACACCACAAAGTAAGGGGGTGGTGGAGGGAAGAAGTGGCTACAGCAGCAGTGATCATTTTGAATATGTACTGTTATGGTATGTTTAAAAAAAAGTTTCTAAACCTGTTTCCTACCTTTCCTATAAGTCATCTAGTCCAGATACAGATTTGCTGTATCCAGGACTGTTTGTTAGCTTCTGAGCCCCCAAGCCTTTCTGTGTTGGAGGGAAGCCTTCTAGCTTAATTTTGTTTCTTAGAACTAGCCAGTTTTTTAGTTTGAGCACTCAAATCTGTTTCTTTGAGGTCAGCACTTGTTCAGAACTCATTGTAAGCACTAAATAAGCTACAAATTACTACAGCAATCACCTTTCCTCACTTGTCTAGAGGAAAACATTTTTTAGTACTTAATAAATAAGCACCTATCCAGGCATGTCTAAGGGTCAGCTCCCGGTGTTTTCACCTGTCTACCTGATGAATCTGGGCATCTTGGGGCAATGCCGCAACTGCCTCATGTACACAGATAACCCTCTCCTCCTACCACCCAACACTACAACATGTGAGAGATGCACTTATATAGCCAAACTGGAAGCAAAGCTCTCTTCACCCAAGACTGGACTAGACAGTCAAGAGGAGAAGGTAAACACTTGCACCACACCACACTCCTCACATAGCCCCTCAAAACCTACACCACCAAAACACATATATAGAAACACAAAATACACACCTACATTCATGGAGGCTCTCAATAAAAATCTACCCAAGCAGCAAGGACCACCAAAGTAGAAATGCAAGCAACCTCCACTTCCCAAACACAACCCAAATGACACATAGCCCATAAACTAAGTGTGCCACTCAACCACAGCCCATAAGGCATAACAATGTACCCAACACTCTAGTTATAGGTGACTCTATAGTCAGGCACACTGATGTTCCACTCACCAGGCTAAACAAGGAGAAAGTTACTGTCAGCTGCCTGTCAGGTGCCAGGATCCACCACATAACACACGCACTCAGGTCACTCCACAACAAGTACAAATATGACTCTGTCATTGTCCATGTTGGTGTGAATGACCTGAGATGTACCTCCATGGACTACATGAAAAGAGACATGGATGAGCTGCCCAATCTTGTAGCCCAGGCAGGTATGACCCTAGCCCTGAATAGCATCCTGTCATCACTCAGAATGATGCCACAGTACAAGGACAAAATGACTGACTTCAACAATTGGCTAAGCTTCTGGTGTCATTCTAAGTGGATCCAGTATCTGTCTGCCTGAGATGACATGATCGACAAACCATGATGCTTTGCCAGAGATGGCCTGCACCTGTCGACCTTGGGATTCTGGATACTGGCTAAGGTTCTTGCCAACCCTATAGTGCCTTTTTTAGGCAAGGTTCAAATGACAAATTCACCATTGTAACAGGTACAAGCAAGCAAAATCTGAGGGTAATGGTACTTAATGCTAGAAGTCTAAACCTCAAAATGCACTCACTCGAGGCACTCCTTAAAATGGAGAACATCGACATCTGTGCAGTGACAAGAGACTTGGTTCAAGGCTCCAGAGAGTATCCCTGCATTACTAGGCTATAATTCATACCACACCTTTCGGCCACCAAACCTGGACCGAAACAGTAAAGGCGGAGGTGTGTCCATATTCATTAAGGATATCCACACCTCCAGGCTAGTTGCTCAGCATAATGCATCCGAGATTATCCAAGGGCAACTAACTCTGGGCAAGACCACAATCCAAATTGTAGCTTGCTACAGATCCCCCACCATGCCCCAGGATTCCCACTCCTCATTTCTTGATACACTGGAAAATATTAGGGTACAACCTAACACCCTAATAATGGGCGATTTCAACTACCCCACCATTAACTGGGAAAACTACTCATGTACCAACTCTTGTGCTCAATGTTTTCTGTAATTCATAAATTCCAACGCCTTGGATCAACTTATCCACACCCCCAACAGGGGCAGCAATATCCTAGACCTGATCATTAATAACATGGGCAACTGGTGCTCCACACCAGAGGTCAATTCCTCGTTTGTCAGATCCGACCACAAGCTAATCACCCTAGACAGCCACATCCCACCCCCACCCCCCCACCCCATTAGGGAAACCATTGTAAAAAATTTCTCCAAAGCCAACTTCACACTTCTTAAAACAGAAGTGGCAAACTTCACGACACCCATGCTGACGGGCAATAGATGTACGACTGCTGAATCCTAAACAAATGCACTTTATAAGCACTTACACGAGTGCATGGATCATGCAATCCCTAACAGAACCATGATGCTATCCAGCAAAAAAAGGAAGCCAATCTGGTGGTCCCCTGCCGTAAACAAACTCTACAACAGAAGAAAGAAACTGTTGCAAAATAGAGTAAAATCCCATGATTGGAGGAACTCCGTGGTCAGCCTCAGTAAGAAGCTGAGATCCCTCATAAAATCCTCCAAAACTAGTTACAAAAACAAAATCACCACTGATTCTAAAGACAACCACAAAGCATTCTATAGCCATGCCATGAATCTCAATGGCAACAATCAGATCTTGTCTGAGTTACAGCACAATGGCACTAAATATACAGAACCAACTGATATTGCAAAAATCCTGGCAGATAGGGTCAGTGCTAACCTTACCCCTTTCTCACCCCCTAAAGAGCCTATCTCTATACTGGAAGAATGCAAAGTTCCTGTAATCACGGCTGCACAGGTAAAAAACACACTCTCCAAAGCAAAGAACACAACATCCATGGGACCTAACAACATCCCAGGCTGTATTCTACATGAACTACAGAACGAACTGGCACCCCACCTAAGTACCATGTTCAATCATAGCCTCACCTCAGGCTTTGTGCTCACCGAATGGCTCACAGCAATGGTTATCCCACTCCACAAAGGGAGAGCCACCACAGACCCCAGGAACTAATGCCCCATTAGCCTGACAAGCCTGGTCTGCAAGGCTATGGAACATATCATTATGGAACTTATAAACAATGACATTGGTAATCTCCAAACTCTGGGCCCTACCAAGTTCGGTTTTGTAAAATGCAGATCATGCCTCCTAAACTTCTTTGAAGCGGTCACCAAAGCCATAGAGGAGGGTAAGCCTATTTAGATCTTGCCAAGGCTTTTGACACCATCCCCCACTCTGGAATTATAGATAAACTCACTAAACTAGGTATAAATCCCTATATCACAAGATGGGTTGCCAACTGGCTCACTGACAGAACCCACACTGTGAAAGTAGCAGACTCTAAATCCAACTTCAGACCAGTGACAAGTGGAGAACCACAGGGTTCAGTCCTGGGTCCTCTCCTGTTTGGTATCGACTTCTCTGAATTACAGGCTAACACAGAAGGTCTTTGGCTAACTAAGTCCACAGATGACTGCAAACTAGGAGCCATAATCAAAACTCCTAATGATGTTGACATACTACAAAAGGGCCTCACTGAGACAGATGCCTGGTGTCAAAGCCATGGCCTCAAGCTTAATGCCAAAAAGTGCATTGTCATCACTTTTGGTAAAAATTCTGTACCCATGAACTACCACATAGGTGGTAGTCTACTTAACACCAAAAGTGTGATAAGAGACCTTGGGACACAGGTGGACAGTAGTCTCTCCTTTGTAATCACATTGCCACAGTAGTCAGGAAATCCTTCTATGTGGCACACCTCATCACAAAAGCATTCTCATCCAGGAAAAAAGAGGTCATTGTTCCCCTCTGCTCATCACTCATTAGATCCATTATAGAGTACAACACCCCTTTTGGTATGTACCTCACAAGACATCTACGACGACTGGAAAGGCCACAGAAACACCTCACAAAGAGGATTACTGGCCTCAAACAGATGCCCTCCACAGACCATCTAAAAAAACTCCAGCTTTACTCTGTCGCATATCGCCTACTCAGAGGTGAGCTCTGTCTAACATACAAAGCTATGTCAAACCCAGAGCTGTTGGACATGCTCCACTTAAAGAAATCCCAGTCCCTCCGAGCTACACACTTTAGAGACCTAAACCTTGTCACCCCAATAAACAGAACATTCTGGAGGGATAGATTCCTGTCCCAGAGACTTCCCATACTCTAGAACAAACTACCTACCTATCTATATCAAACAAAGCTCCTCATTAGCACTCTTCAAGAAAAATCTTGATGATTGGATGGGAGATAGGAAATTCACCCCAGGGATCACTTCTGTGGCTCTGCTTGAAAGGGGCACAGGAAAGTAATTTTCTTGGGTGGCAAAAGCCAGGCTACCATTTGGCTAGGCTTATATAGGCCCTAGGGCCATTAGCCTAGTACCTGCCTATGAAACTATGCTCACCATAATGATCACTGCTGCAGTAGCCTTATCTATATGGGTATATTACCCTAGCTTATAACATTTGGGAGGAGGAAGGGGAAGAGTCCAAGCCCCAGAAGAGTGGTCGTAGCAAAGCCTGATCTAGACCTAGAGAACACTTCAAGCTTGTAGCACTTTGTAAAGGTATGTACAGAGAATCAAGCTGCAGCTTCTAGAATACTTCTTGAATCCAACCCTTTATAAAAAGCCAGAAATGGAACCAAGGTCCTATAGAGTGGCTCTTGACCCTGCCTGAAGTATTTTTGTTCTGCTGAGAATAACAAAAGGCAATAGCCTTAGACAACTATTTGGAAATAGTCTGCTTTGAGATAGGTTGTCCCCTCTTTTTACCTTCATACAAAATGAACAATTAATCCAAAGATCGGAAGGATTTATTTCTGTCAGACTAGAACCTGAGTTGTCTGTGGACATCCAAGGTATGGAGTATCTTTTCTCTGTCAATTTTTAGGTTCAGGAAAGAAAATAGGGATATGGATAATTTGGCTTGACGTAAACTCGGATACCACTTTAGGCATAAAAGAAAGATTAGTTCCCGGAGAAGCTTTGTTCCTGTGGATACTGAGATAGGAATGGCTCACCATAAGAGCCTGCAACTAAGATACCCTTCTTGCAGCGATTGGAGCAATCAGTAAGACTATTTTCCATGTTAGGAACCTCACATTTTTCAAACAATAAGGAAACAAAGATTGGGATTATAAAGCAAAAATGGGACGTGGCTGTCAGAGTAGAAAGAGAGAAGCAGAACTGTCTAATTATCTCTTCATCAGTGCTAATGAGGAGGAGGGCCACTATTCCAAGCACATCCAGCAAAGCTGTATATAGCAAAGAGCTGAATGATTAAAGGAAAGACATCTGGAAGCACTCTAGAACCTGAAGGGGAACAGTGAATTGGTGATTGGCAGTGCTTTACCTACCATAGAATGCTATGAAAAGGGAGAAGAGCACGTATCGTAAGAAAGGAGTGTAAGCTACCCAAGTACTGGGAAAATGCTGATAGGAGTCCCTATTCCCAAACATGCAAATAAATTCCAGCTGGAAACTAGCATGCCATCAGTGTCACCATATTTAGAGAAAATCATGTAACATTTCTGATGAAGTGCATTAAAATATCTAGAATTCAGTGAGGCATGGAATATAATTCAATATGAGCTGACGTGAAAGTATGCCTTCTCCATATTAGGCCCTAATCCATGGGATTTTCTCACTGCTGAGCTTCACAAACAACATCATCATCTGAAAACATTCAGAGAAAATTACCAGCCTTCTTTGCAGACCACCTGCATATGTTTCAACCAGTCAACAATAATATACCCCCCTTCTACTCCACTTCAGCTCTTTACTTAACTTTGCTATCATATCTACCAAACATCTCTCCTATGTTATCATGTTAACCAACTGCCTTGGCTTTTACTCAAACTGCAATAAAGTTTCAGTGCTGAAGTGGCAACTCTGGACTGTGCATATGCATATAGTGTGCAATTCCAGCTTTATGTTTAAGTATGTATATAATTCCATGTTGTCTCACTCAGCATTTTCTGCTAAGTTTCTGTAACTATGTACTTGGATCATACTGTAATAGTGCCCTACTCTTGTAATTATTACTGGATAAATGAAACTACTTTACTCTTTTTCAATTGTATCTCCTGAGTTGCAATTGAAATGGGACCTCAGTAGTTCAGTCCACTATCCTGGTTAACAAATAAAAAAGTCCATGCCAGGTGGGTAAAACAGAATTGATTTGCTGAGTAACCAAGATATTGAAATACAGACTGATTGTGAGTATGGACATAGGGTGGTAGCAAAGGAAAAGTTTTACTAGACAATAAAAACATAGGGCAATAACTATCTGATGAAGGGATGCTCACAATGATATATCAAATGGGTCATTACAGGGCCTGATTCTTTTTCTTTCTGCTTATCCTTTTCTGTTTCCCTTCTGCTTCATTCTATCTGGCTTACCCTAGTGCTCTCACCCTTCACTGGATCTAACAGCCTCTCCTACAGCCCCTGGACTATTTATTATTTAAGGGTGGGTATCTTGGGGGTCATGCCATGCATTGCTTTCACTGGACAATTTTTTCATTTATGGCTTTCCCCTTGGTCCCAGCCCTTGCACGTTCACCTGTTTTTTTTTTTTTACACCTAAGGTCTGCCCTCCTCTATGGACCATGCCTCCCTACAGGGAAAACCTAGAAAAATGCCATCCCCCAGAATGGACATATCCATCCCTCCCTGTTAGCACCAGAGGCCTGAGTTGTGTGGGACGTAATTAGGTCTTTATCCGTCAATCCCACTGTGTTGGCTCCATTTTAGTTATCATAAAACCATATAACCAAAATTATAGAAAGACTGAGGAAGATGTTTGACTTTATTGCATCCAGAAAACTAAACATAACTGAAGAATAAACAGGAGTTAAAAAACATAAGATGAGGAAAGAAACCAAAAGATGATCATATCCTATGACCTAAACTGATAACCAAAGGCTGGCATAATAAGTGAGTTTTATAGGAACAAACAAACAAGATGCATTATTCCTATGCACAAGCAACTGAAAGAACCCCTTCTACTGTAGCATATGTCATTCAGAGGATTTTGCCATTCTAATGACATACGCTAGATAGAGTAAAGTTGGATGATGGCTGCAAATGCTATGCAGCCTACACATTAAGACATATGGAATATGCAAGTTCATGACATAAAGATTCTACCTATAACTCAGGTGATTTAGGTTTAGCTAGCACTCTGAGCCTTTATGTAGTCATGCAGATGAGATAGTAATGATGACACTCTGTCTGTTCACTTCTATCTTAGTGGGTACGGAGATGGTGTGATTGTAATGGGTACATGCTCCATAGCTGTTTCTCCGATGGACACAAGAGAGCACATGATGATGCTTGTCTGATGAAGAGGAGGGGGGGTGAGGCTAACGAGTATAACTTCATTCATAAAGGCAGGTGACACCTCCTCATATCTACCTATTGCACGCCCAACATCACAGACATATACTAGCATGCAAAGGTCTGTACATCTGTAAGGAAGGAAAATCCCTCATCCTTGGCAAGCTGATGGCAGTAGTCCTGGAGCAGCTGACCCTCATTCCTAAGGGAAAAAATGGAACATCTGACTCTTACCCTGGGAGAACAAATGGGCAATGAAAGAGGATGAGGTGAAAGCTGGGGGATCAACAGACAATAAGAGTAAAAGGAGCCTGACTCACTGGAAAATACATTAGATCAAAAGACAAAGAAGAATGAAGGAAGGAGTAGTTGCAGCATAGAACTCACATGTACTTCGAACATCTCAGTCATGTGGTTATCAAGTTTCAAAAAACATGCTTGCAAAAATGATGATGCAATCTGGAGTTAGAAATTGCATGGCTCAAGTGAAGAAGAAGATATAATTATCTAACAGAAATAAACGATGAATGGGGAAGTCACCTGAAGAAAGCAAAAATCATGCTGGACTTCAGGACCGTGGATTAAAAAAAATAAAAGTTGGTTGAGTAGAACTGTACGTCATCCAGTAAACTGGAAAGCTGATTAGGAAGTCAAAGTAGGCCTCATCTTTCATTAAATTGTATGTATATGCAATGAACGTAACCTTCAATATGGAATACAAGTCATAGCTTTTCCAACTTGTTTACAAGCGATGCTAAAGTTCTATCTAAATCCAAGAAGGGTACTTTGGAAACATTCAACCCTCATCTGACATACCAGATAAAAAAACTAAAGTGGACAGAAATAAAAATAGGTAAGTAGACAGAGAGAAAAAACATGTATCATGAAAGAAATGACTGAATAAATGAATGGATGACAAAAAAGTATCAGAATAATGCAGCTCTAGTGAAGAAAAACATGTCATAGAAGAGCTGACAGCTATCATGAAGAAAAATAATTGCAATTATAGTCAGTTACTCTCCACATAAAATAGCCAAGTTCAAACCAGGAGAAACATTCATTATAAGTCCTACACTTTAAATGAGAACAAATGTGATGTGGAACAGTTATGCAGAGTTAAGGGATTACTTATAATGACAGTTGCAGTGGCTTTAAATGACTCCACACGTCTGGATTGCACAGACAGTTTAGTATGTCTTCTCATCTGGGAGTGGTGTGACTGTATAACCACGCATTCTGCTTCTGTATTCTAAGAATACATTTAATGCCAAAAGTATAGTGAGAAAAATGAAAAAAAACCTCTAGCTGTACATATTCAGTGCACCTGCCTGCAGCATTATCACCATTCAGGTAACACTGTGAAATACATTGAATAAGGATGTGCTGCTTTTCACACAAATTGCAAATTATACACACCACAAACTTAATTTCTAACTAAACAAGTAGACTGATAACAAGCCATTAAGAAACAAAAATTAAACACAACCAAAAATTACATTTAATTGTGCAGATAATGGCTACATTTTGATTTATATACTAGTGTAGTTAAAGTTTTATTTGTAAAATGTACTGACAATTTAAGATGGAACTGTCACCATTACTTTGCTTTGTCCCCCAAATGTGCTTTAATCTACAACAAAAGGGCAGTTTGTTCCATTAGTACAACACTGCTTTTCCTCACCAAGGGAGCATGTTTTCCATTGTAAGAAAATGGCTGTAGTTGTTAAAAGTGTTGTTAATGCAAAAAGATGTCTGGAAGTGTATTGTGGAGTCCAGGTCATGTATTTGTAATCTATTTATACAGAGGATGAAGATTTAGCATTCTCATTACATTGGGAACATCAAAATATTATTGTGCTGTCAAGATGTTTACTTCAATGGCATGTTCTTCCTCTACTAAATGATAACAGATGCTTATTTTCAGTTGAATAATCTGTACTTGCCCAGTATTTTATGCTACAATATAGCCTAAAGTAATAATGACTGCAAGAAATCAAGTTTGATTTAATAATACAGCTAACTAGGTAATGCGGAGTGCTGTATACAAGATCAATAAGGAAGCAGTAACTGCATTTACTGTTATATGATGATATTGATGTAGAAAAAACAAACTGTTTTGAATTAGAAAATCAATTGCATAATTTGATCAAGAAATAGTTATTGACAAAATTAACAGTGAATCAAATATTTTTTGTAGCTGCTGCTAATTTTGTGTTCATCCAAAATATTTATGAGTGTGCTTAGTATCAGATACTTTGAGCTAATGTACACAATAAAAACCCTCAGTGTATTGATTTAATGCAGAATGCACTCCACTTTTCTTTCACTAACCAATTTTTCAGTAATATGGGTAAGACTATTAAATATAGATTGCCTTTATTTAAAGGGACCCATTTTGCTTATTTTGAATCAGCCATAATATATTTCATATATTTGTCTGTGTATGCATACAGGCATAGACAAATGCTCACCCCCCGCCACACACACACACACACACACACACACAAAACACATCTCTCTCTCCATCTATCTATCTCTTTATATTTTTGTTTTACACACATGTACCACAGTAGTAGTACATCACATTGTTAATCACATGTCTTTCAGTTAATCAAGTCTGAAATAAAAGCATGTTTTTGCAGTAATTAATGTTACTTAGCAAGTTTATATGAACGTATACAAACTACTTATTTTAAATCTTCCATATTTAATTATGAATTCCACTTGATCACAAAGACTGATAGTAGTTATACAATAGACTTCAGCTGTATAAAAAATCTGAAAGAAAAAATTGTGAATGCAACATGCCATCAACAGACCATAATGTTATTACCTATTTGTAGGATATAGTGAATGTTATCAGAAAACAATATGTCCAAATGTCACAATAAAAGTTATTCCAGAGTGCTGAGGAAATAACAAAATACATCCTTTCTATAACTACCAAGCAAAGGGTAAAGGGTTACAAAGACAAACCACTCAGTAAAAACTGCAAGAAAGACATAGTTAAGCTAGAGGCTTCACTGTGTAGTAACTTAAAACTCCTGTAGTGGAGGCCCATGTGATATATGCAAATGGCATCTTAACTACATACCAGTGTTTCAGCTACATGGCTTCTGAATGCCCGTGACATTTTATTTTTGACTTTTTAAGTCTTTATGGGCACATTGGTACCAAACCTCACTAGCTGTAGACACGTTTTACACTTTACACATGATTCAAGTACTTCTTACCATGAAATAAAGAAATCAGGTCTCATAGGACCAGGCAAAAGTATGTGTAGTTTTCCTATGCAGATTCAGGGAAAAAAATAACTAAACTGCGACCATGTTAAAATACATTAGTTACCATGTTGACATTTCCCAGATCTATACCAATTAGCTATGATGGTACCAGTCCACAGAAGGAGAGGTCATGTGAGTCCAAAACAGTTTTAGACCTATATTGGTATTCTACATTGTATCACTAAAAGATTCAGACTGGAACATAATATACAAAACTAAAGGGTGGGGGCTTCTTATGTTAGCAATGAAACAACAAATATAGGATAGTTCTTGTCTTTTGAATTTAGAGACATTCTTTGAAGAAGACGAATGACTGTACAGTGCTTGTCCTTATCTGGCTAATGTATTCAGCACTTTTCCAGTAAATGGAATAATTGACAAGCTAAGTGTCTTAATTACTATTCCACACATAGCTCAATCTGTCAATCACAGGTAGATCACAAGTGCGGAAAGTACAGAAAGACTAAATTCCATTACTAACCTCTCTACACTCTTACAATATGCCGATGACTCAACCCTTATCACCACTGCCCACAGCAGCGCAGAACTCCTTGCTCCTACCCAAGACACCTTCATCTCCATTGAAACCTGGTTCACTGATAATCAACTAATATTAAATCCGAAAAATACAAAGGTTCAAAGTTCATAGTTTAGTACTAAGCTAACTGCCCTTGCGAGCCATTTTAAGCTTAGCCAATTATCCCTTGTGAGACTCAAATCCTGCACCTTGTGTTTGTAAGGCAAACACCTTAGCCATTAAGCCACCCTCCCAACCTACTTTTCTTTCCTAAAACAATCGTACATCTTAAACCCTCCTTCTCTATTACCTCAATTAACAACACTATCATCAGACATGAACCCTATACTAAATTACTTGGTGTAATTATCGATGATGAACTAAAATTTGACATGCATATCAATCAGTGTATAGAAAAAAAAACAAAAAAACAAAACTTGGACTTCTGTACCGTAATCATAAACTACTCCCACCCAATACCAAACCCTCCCTTGCTATGTCTCTCTTCTGACTCTGTCTTCTGTATGCAGCTCCAGTCCTTTCTAACCTTCAGTCATTTCTCTTCTCCATATTAGAACAAACTTACCACAAAATAGCTAGATTTGCCTCCAGTCTACCATATAAATCCCGCTACTGCCTCACTCTTAAGTTTTTACTATGGCCTGAATTCCAGAAACAACTTCTTCCACAATTACATATTACATACTCTGTACTGTATAACTCCACTTCCTGTCCCTCCATTTCGAACATTGTATCACTCTATAACCCCCAATGCCAGCTTTGCACATCTGACAAACATCTTCTAGACATCTACAAAGCTACTAAAAATATAGGAAAGTCCCTTTATAAATTCTCTGTTGCTCATACCTGGAATGACCTTCCCTTTAATATAAGAAGTATTCCCCGTAAAGCCCAATTCAAACTCGAGCTTACAAGCTACCTACTAAAGACCTGGTCCTATCCTTGTCAAACTCCTATCGGATATCTTACTGCTCTCTTCCTAATCTTTGAAAAATGTGTTTATACAAAATTTAAAAAAAGTTCTGCAGCAGCTTATCTAATTGTAAATGTCATCAATATAGTTGTATTAGTTTGATATTTTACTAATCCCAGATCTGAACCATGACCAAATTCAAAATTTCATCAATATAGTTGTATTAGTTTGACATTTTACTAATCCTAGATCTGAACCATGACTGAAGACATACTTTGAAACTACAATCCTAACAAGACAAAAAGATGAAATAATTACTTACTTGAAAAAAAAAAAGATTTAAAAATGTCAAACTCTTTGGAAATGATTCAACAGTCACCATCTATCCAGTTTTTGTTAAGTTGCTTAGAAGTGATTTATGAGACAATTGTCTGATCCAGTTCTTCTTGGAATTATAAATCACATGGCTTTACCTTAATCCTAGCAACACAACACTGATATTTGCTTAAATAGTCCACATTTGTATGGTATATCAGTATGTATTAATTGTAAACTTTCCATTGCATACCCAGATGAGTGGTGTGGTCAAATATTCCTTTTCAGCCATGAGCCATAGTTAAGGACATCAAATGCTACTGGGCTTGGAAAAAATACTGAATGAATAGTAAGACCGAGACAATATGGATTGATTAGTTGGCTGCAGAAATGTTTAACAATAGGTCTTAATGAAGGTTATAGACTAATCTGAAAGCAATGTGCATGTGGTGTTAAATAATTTGTATACAGTTTAGGCTTGTAGAGATGTTTGACCTTATATTCTTTGAGGCAATGTTTTTGGAACTTATACATATTATATGCTTATACAATAAAAGCTTCAAGTAAATAAAAGATAAGTAAATGTTCTCACTTGTAAGTAGAAAAAAAAATACAAATAAGCTACACAGATAATTTGTTTGACACACCAAGAGAAAGGCATGATGCAAGTAACTCATGGATAAAAGCATATAATCATAATGGCTCTACTCACAGAGTTATAAATACAAAAGCGAATTGTTCTACCAATGTGTGTGTGTATTTATATATATATATATATATATATATATATATATATATATATATTGATACTAACAAGAATTAAACAGATACCTGTAGTTAGAAGAAACTGGCACTACTCTAGGAAAGCTCAATACAATATTCAAATATTAGTATTGCCTGTTAGCATCTTCATTAACCAGTGTACTAGTTAGTTTGTTGTTTTACATCATTCTGTCATGTAACAGTGAGTGATACATTAATACAGTAAGTGTGGATGTGTGTGTGTGTGTGTGTGTGTGTGTGTGTGTGTGTGTGTGTGTGTGTGTGTGTGTGTGTGTGTGTGCACGTGTGTGTGTGCGCACGCTCACATGCTCATGAGCACAAGTGTGAATTTTTATGCAAATTAATGCTTCTCTGCACATAGGAATGTGAATCTGCATGTCTTGTATATTTATATGTGAGATGCAAACTAAACACAAAGCCAACATGGACATAGCATTTTATTTATTTATTTGTTTGTTTCTTTATTTCTTTATCTTTTTATATTTTAAGCAGGCAATAATGCTATGATCAGACAGTTCACAGATTAATTTGATAAACAGACACTGACATATGTACCTGTGATTAGCAAACCATATTGCTTTTGTGATTATATGAAAAGCTGTATAAAACCTGCATTTTTTTCAGTAAAAATGCACTAAAGATGTAAAAACGTGAAAAGCTGTATAAAATCTGTAATTGTGATTTCGGTAAAAATACAGAAAAAAATGTGAGATGTGACAAGCTGTACAGAAGAAGTAATTTTTATTACAGAAAACTGAAGTTGTTTCACATGCACAAAACACACACACACTAGCTACATCTTGCCATGTATACACACACACACACACACACACACACACACACACACACACACACACACACACACACACACACACACACAGACACACACACACACACACACACACACAAACACACTAGCTACTTCTTGCCATGTACACACACACACACACACACACACACACACACACACACACACACACACACACACACAAGCTACTTTGTGCCAAAAGCCGTGTTAAATTGGTGATAGAATTTTCTTGTCATCTATGTAGATTTGTTTTGGAGCAAGCTATTTGGACTTAACGTTTTGACACACATGAACTAAAGGGAGAGTACCTTTTATCCAATGCAGATAAGGGGAATTGTGTAATGATTGTACTTAACAAAACTGACTCATTCCAAGACATTCCTCAGGAGTTTGTTCAAGTGAAGTCTTTCTTTGAACATCAGGTCAGGTGTTAATCCAGTCAGTGTGTTTTTTCTTTCCACGTGCACGGTGCACTTTTACCAAGCTTGGGAATAGTGAAGAAAAGCTTTGCACGGACTACAGAAAATGAGGTTTGAAATATTTTCTTTTTTTTTTTTTTTTTTGAAATTGGTCAGTGATCAGTTTCAGAGGTAGATGGATTATAGCTGTCTTCTATTAGTGGTAACCTAGACATCAGACAGTGTTATGTCTATTCAAAGCTTATTTTACAGTTGTCTATGCAAGAATATATTGATCAATGTTTCAAAGTGTACTGCCTAATTTAAGTAAAGAATTTTATTCTTCCATCTGAGAAGTCTGTGGCTAGCTTCATATTGATATATTTAATGGTGCATGCATAAACTTGGTGAATTACAACGGTTGATATCTGACATTTGGAGAGATGATATTTTCAGATATGCCTTGCATGGTTAATAGAACAGCTGGTATGCCAAATGTGTTTGATTAGAGACAATGTATTACTATAAAACAGGATGGGGTAGTGTCAGTAAAACATATATTTTTCCAGGTGAATACTGGGATATATGAGAATGCTAGTGAGATTTTTACAAGTTACAAGATAGAAGTGAAAAGTATTATATTGAAGGAGATGTGGGAAAAGTTATCTGAAGCCTGTACTCATAACTCTGCTCTTCAGCTATTCAGTTTGAAGATTTTGACCTAGTCTCCAATTGTAAACAGCTTGTAATTTGTTTGAGAAATGCATGTAAAAAAAAATTCAACTCAAGGGTAGAAAAATGTCAAGCTTAAAAAGAGAATCTTGGCATCTGTAGTGAGAATGAAAAACCTGATCCTAATGCTTTGTAAGTATACAGAGCCTTAATTACACAGATAGATAACAGCACTAGGCATGAAAGCTGTAATCCACTTCACACTGCCACTTAGTTAGCACCCTAAAGTGATATGTAGTTGGGCAGCCACTCAGATACCAACTAAAAATTATAGGCATTTATGATCAACAAAAGAATTACAAAGCACTAGACACTTTACCTGTCCCACTTTTTTTTTTACAGTGAAAAAGCACATTACAACTTTAAAAGGTTTCTATTGCTGCTGTGTGTACAATTGTTGTCTTTTTTTCTGATATCAGGAATGCATATAAAGGTGCATGTAAAAGTCCATAATACATTTATGTGTTTGTATTTTTGAGCACAATCATCACACTCTACATAAGGCAAAATAACACAGCAATTTAAGACTGAGACGTCTATAAGAGAAATCAGTGTATTATAAGGTAGATCATACATATTAGATATTTTGCCTGATTGCAAAAGAACTGCTCTCAGTGTAAGTACCATTTACACTGAGAGCAGGTCTTTGAGAATCTGAACCTCCAGTGTAGGTCTGTTTATAGATAAGCCTTGCACTGATGTCAGTCTCTTAAATTGAGAGAAATCTTTCAGAATCAAGGGACTTACACTGACAACAATTATTTTACAATATGGCCTTAGGTCCAGCTTCAAGTGTTATTGGTAGCACCATATATCTCAATTCTCCTTTTTAATCTTGATTCACTGGTAGAGGATTAAGTCCACTGATAAATAATTCCAGAGCTACTGTTGTGATTACAAATTTAATAATTTCCATACATGTTGGAGTTTTCCTTTGTAGCAAAAGTCCTTCATATGATCTCAAGTTTTTGGAAGGAATTATTCCTGTAATGTTATATGGTAAGAGTATAATTACATAAGACAAAAAATGTAGCATTAGGAAGTAGTTTATCTCTAAATAAGTCTCTGTTTTGATCTTTAATTAGATCACATGGTTGAATTACTGCCTGTGTGGTGCAGGCTAGTCTACCATATATGTGGTGTGCATTTTCATGTTTGCTGCTATTTCCAGAAAATATGCCCATAAAAAAATTCTACTTGAAACTAGTTTAGAGAATAACAAAGCTGTATTCAGTCTTCACCTAGAGTTAGTAAGAAAGTAACTCCTGGCACAATCCAAGCAGTCAAACAATTGGTTGCACCTTTCTATAATAAAATTATCATGCATATCAACAGATAGCACTCCACACATGCTGAATCATTGTGGTATTTCTGGATATTACCAGGATTAGGGAGAAGGTTAAGTAAAAGTAATTACTAAAAAGTAAAATGGATTCATTTGATCATTTAGTAAAGGTCTGCAGTTCTTAGTCAAGTATAAACATGTGGCTTACCTTTTAATCTCTACAAAGAAATATGTTTTACTCCTGTATAACAAGGCAGTGCCATCAGCATATTGGAATGGCGCTAAATCCCCACAGTAAAACAACAGACTATTCAAGTGTGTATGCTAACGTTTATAAGTCCACAGACAAATCCTTTGTTGACACCATTGTGAGATAAGAACTCAGTAGGACAACCACGCTTCCATTTTACAATTTATTTTCTACTTTTCACTTATCTGAATAATCACAGTAGAATCCCATGACACAGCACAAGAGTATCCAGTCTGTGTATCGTAAGACCATGCCTGATGATATCAGATGCCTTGAGTTAATCAAGTAGTAAGGTTGATACCAGCTCACCATTTTAGCTCCTACTGAATGAACATTGGTACTTATTAACAAGAAGTATTAAAAGAAGCGATCTTCCTGAACCTTTGTTGATGTTTACTGAAAAAGTTCCCACCTGCTTATATCAGTGACAAGTGAAGTGTTTTACAAGCTAGAGGTGACATACATTAAGTAATTTCTGAAAAGTTCAACTGTCAACACAACTAAACCTTTTCACCTATCAGATCATATCTTTGCCTGTATAATCCCAGGATAAATGCCACTGTTATCCTCAGCTTGCCATTTCATCATTTGTTTTCTTTTCAGTCAGAGTCTTATGCCCCATAGCTAGTGTGACACCTGTGCCTTGGCCCAGCAATGAAGGAGCCTCAATCCTCACCACTAACACCAGAGAGGGAGTCTCATATATCAGGATAACAAATACACACAGTAAAGTGCAATTTCCCTTAAGAGCACACAGAGATCACAGTCAGTCCAGGGCTGGTCACTCCCTTGCTCTCCAGGTTCCCAATAAGACTCCCCACTGGCAGAGCTATAGGGTCCAGATCTCAACCAGCTGGGCAAGCTAAAATCTCCAGCACCCTCTCTATCCAGCCAGTTCTTTGTGTCCCTGCCCAAGTAGCTGACACACATACAGTTTGAGATAAGAGTTTATACAACCACACAGACATTTCTGGGGAAGGCTGGCACAGGTTCTCCAGCTGTGCCCCCTTTTCCCACACTATACGGTAGTACCCTGCCGCCACCCAGCTAATATTTATCAGCTACTCAAAAGCCCTTAAAAGGGTGTCCAATTATCATTGTGCGATATTAATATCCAATTGGTAGCATGACTGAACAGTCAAGGCTTATTAGAGTGACTTGGTCAGTAAACTCTATAACTATGCAATGTACTCTAGAGTTTAAATTATCTCTACACAAAACAGCCACAGTTAGAAGGTTTTAAAATATTTAATAATAAATAATTAAAACCACAAGACAATACTTTCTACTACACAGTGCTAGTCAAGAGTTCAGAGATCACACACAAATACTTAATAATTCAGTAGTACAGTTCTGACATCACAGAAAAAACAGTCTAATCTTTCTAGTTTCTAGCTATTTCTGAAAGAAAACACAAGTCAAAGATAACTTACATATGAGCAAGACAGTTCTGTGAGTTGGATGATCAAGACAAAAATGCTCAATGCCTTCTGATTCTCTCTGTTTAAATTGCTATTGCAGTCCTGATTCCCATTGCATCATTTTTTACACTTTCCTGGTGTTCCCAGGCTGACAGAAACTACATTTACATTCTTTTACATCGAGGCAGAAACCAGAGCAGTAAAGGATATTCCACATGTAAATTCTGGTCAGTAACTTTAGCCTTAAAACAATAGGCAGGAAGCCTTCATTTAGCCCATCCAGAGCCGAATTGTAAACATCAAAGACAGTCATAAAATAATTTCAGTTTCAAAGGACAGACAAGAAATGCTTGACTTAGCTTTCTTTACAGCAGAGGGCAATCTTGCTACATTGTTTTGAGTTCAACATTTCACAGCACATTCTTTCATTTAAGAGAAGGAGAAGGAGGAGAAGAGGCAGAAGGCATGCCCGAAGGCAGGTAAAGGCTAGGACTGTGATAGTGAGGGTTGGAACTTTGAATGTTGGCAGTATGACTGGTATAGGGAGAGAGCTAGCTGATATGATGGAACGAAGGAAGGTTGGTATATTGTGTGTGCAAGAGACCAGATGGAAGGGGAGCAAGGCTAGGTGTATCAGAGGTAGCTTCAAATTGTTTTATCATGGTGTGGATGGGAGGAGAAAGGGTGTAGGCATTTTCCTGAAGGAGCAGTATGCTAAGAGTGTTTTGGAGGCGAAAAGAGTGTTGAATAGAGTGATGTTTATGAAGCTGGAAATTGATGGTGTAATGATGAATATTGCTAGTGCATATGCTCCACAATTTGGGTGTGCGATGGATGAGAAAGAAAAATTTTCGAGTGAGTTGGATGAAGTGGTGATGACTGTACCCAAGGGTGAGAGACTGGTGATTGGAGCAGATTTTAATGGGCATGTTGGTGAAGGGAACAGAGGGGATGAGGAAGTGATGGGTAGGTATGGTGTTAAGCAAAGGAATGCAGAAGGTCAGATGGCAGTGGATTTTGTGAAACGTATGGATGTGGCTGTGCTGAATACGTATTTTAACAAGAGGGAGGAGCATAGGGTGACATACAAGAGTGGAGGAAGATGCACATAGATGGATTATATCTTATGTAGAAGGGCCAGTCTGAAGGAGATTGGAGACTGTAAAGTGGTGGCAGGGGAAAGTGTAGTTAGGCAGCATAGGATGGTGGTTTATAGGATGATATTGGCGATCAAGAAGAGGAGGATGAGTGTGAGGGCAGCACCAAGGATTAAATGGTGGAAACTGAAAAAGGGTAATTGTGAGGTGATGTTCAGGGAAGAGTTAAGACAGGCACTGGGTGGCAGTGAAGAGTTACAGAATAGCTTGGTAACTACAGCAGAGCTAGTAAGACAGATTGTTAGAAATGTGCTTGGTGTGACATCTGGAAAGTGGAAGGAGGAGAAGGAAACCTGGTGGTGGAATGAAGAAGTACAGGAGAGTATACAGAAAAAGAGGATGGTGAAGAAGAAGTGGGATTGTCAAAGAGATGAAGAAAGTAGACAAGAGTATAAGGAGATGAGGTGCATGGCGAAGAAAGAGGTGGCAAAGGCTAAGGATAAGGCATATGAAGAGTTGTATAAAGGGTTGGACACTAGGGAGGGAGAAAAGGACCTGTACCGATTGGCTAGACAGAGGGACCGAGCTAGTAAAGATGTGCAGCAGGTAAGGGTGATAAAGGATAATGAGGGAAATGTACTCACAAGCAAGGAGAGTGTGTTGAGCAGATGGAAAGAGTACTTTGAGGGGTTGATGAATGAAGAGAATGAGAGGGAGAGCAGGTTGGATGATGTGTGGATAGTGAATCATGAAGTGCAGTGGATTAGCAAGGAGGAAGTAAAGATAGCTAAGAAGAGGATGAAGAACAGAAAGGCTGTTGGTCCAGATGACATACCTGTGGAAGCATGGAGATGTTTAGGTGAAATGGCAGTGGAGTTTTTAACTAGATTGTTTAATGAAATCTTGGAAAGTGAGAGTATGCCTGAGGAATGGAGAAAAAGTGTTTTGGTACCAATTTTTAAAAATAAGGGTGATGTGCAGAGCTGTAGTAACTACAGAGGGATTAAACTGATCAGTCACAGCATGAAGTTATGGGAAGGAGTAGTGGAAGCTAGGTTAAGAAGGGAGGTGATGATTAGTGATCAGCAGTATGGTTTCATGCCAGGAAAGAGCACTACCGATGCAATGTTTGCTCTGAGAGTGTTGATGGAGAAGTACAGGGAAGGTCAGAAGGAGTTGCATTTTGTCTTTGTGGATTTAGAGAAAGCATATGCCAGGGTGCCTAGAAAGGAGTTGTGGTATTGTATGAGGAAGTCGGGATTGTCAGAGAAGTATGTAAGAGTGGTATAGGATATGTGCAAGGGTGCTGTAACAGTGATGAGGTCTGTGGTGGGAGTGACAGATGTGTTTAAGGTGGAGCTGAGATTACATCAAGGATCAGCTCTAAGCCCTTTCTTATTTGCAATGGTGATGGACAGGGTGACAGACGAGATCAGACAGGTGTCCCCGTGGACTATGATGTTTGCAGATGACATTGTGATCTGTAGTGAGAGTAGGGAATATGTGGAGGAGACCCTGGAGAGGTGAATATATACTCTAGAGAGAAGAGGAATGAAGGTCAGCAGGACTAAGACATAGTATATGTGTGTGAATGAGAGGGAGGATAGAGGAATGGTGAGGATGCAGGGAGTAGAGGTGGTGAAGGTGTATGAGTTTAAGTACTTGGAAACAACAATTCAGAGTAATGGTGAGTGTGGAAGAGAGGTGCAGAAGAGAGCACAGGCAGGATGGAGTGGGTGGAGAAGAGTGTCAGGAGTGATTTGTGACAGACGAGTACCAGTAAGAGTGAAAGGGAAGGTCTACAAGAGGGTAGTGAGACCAGCTATGTTATATGGGTTGGAGACAGTGGCATTGGCAAAAAGGCAAGAGTCAGAGCTTGACATGGCAGAGTTGAAGATGTTAAGATTTGCACTGGGTGTGATGAGGATGGACAGGATTAGGAATAAGTATATTAGAGCGTCAGCCCAGGTTGGAAGGTTTGGAGACAAAGCCAGAGAGGCAAGATTACGTTGGTTTGGACATGTGCTGAGGAGGGATGCAGAGTATATTGGGAAAAAGATGCTAAGGATGAAGCTGCCAGGTAACAGGAAAAGAGGAAGGCCTAAAATAAGGTTTATGGATGCGGTGAGAGAGGACATGAAGGTGGTTGGTGTGACAGAGCAAGATGCAGAAGACAGGAGGAAATGGAAACAGTTGATCTGCTGTGGCGACCCCTAACAGGAGCAGCTGAAAAAAGAAGAAGACTCTTTCATTTAAGAAAACAAGCCTGTAATTCAACATTCATATTTATAAATGACAGAATTATGTACCAAATTCTATTTGACTAGGCTGACAGCCTTCACCCGTCTTTACCAGTCTTCACAGCTAGTCTTCACCAAAACCTGAATAGTTTTAGCAGCATCTCCCAGCCATGTACATAGTTTTGTGACACTGCCTACCCCCACCTCTATACTTCTAATATAAACTTTATGACAGAGATATCTATAATTATCGATGAACCTGCTTTTTGCATCATCTCCTATCTACAACATTGACATTTTCTGTTCTACCTAGTTCCTTCCCTCATGCCCATTTATTTGAATTCCTAAGCATTAAACACATGATCTAGTATCTATCTGACAAACCCAGTAATACACCTCTTCATATGCTCAATATTCAACCCATACTAATGTATAAGTACCTTTTATACTATAAGAGTTTTCCTTTATTTCATATAAATGTAATTTAATTAGCAAATGAATGTGTAATTGTTAATGTAGATTATCTAATGTTTGCTTAAAATGTTTGTAATATTTTCAAGCTTTTCTACCTAGGTCTCTGCTGAAAAGGGATTTTTGACTATACCCATTCAGACAAACCTGGTTGAACAAAGCAAAAAAAAATAAATACAAATTTGTCAGGAGCATTAGGATAGTATGTAAGGGGTAAAATATAGTAAAATGTAAATGGGATGAAGAAGACGATTTCTTTGTTTTTCAGAAGGGATAGTATAGAAGCAAATAAATTTTCTTTGTGTGTTTGTTCTGCTTGATGGCATTTTACAACAGCTTCTAAACTGCCTCTCTCTGATTACAGGGGAGATGATAGACCTATTCTTTAAATAATGCACCCCAATTGCTTTTCTCCAGTTATTACACATCACCTGAAGCATGATCTCTCAATCAAGTGGCAGAGTTGAAGATGTTAAGATTTGCACTGGGTGTTTCTGCTGGGATGCTTTTCAAACCCGAAGCCGTAGGATTTACTGTTGGATTTCATGTCAGTAGATAAGAGGGTTACTCCAGTGTAATTGTGATCTAAGAAAAGGAAAACTTTGGTTTGCACATATGCACCTAACAGTTATTCTTCTTTCCTGCTGATTATGAACATGGTGCTTGATAAGGTATCACCTATTGACTCTACACTCCTAATAACCATACCTCTCAACCTCTTATCACAAGAAATCTGGACAAAGCCTGACATAATGGGAGGCAAAGAACCAAAAATAGGAGTACATTTTAAATATTGTTCTTATAAACATAGACAATTGCTAGAATGACAGGATTTGTGTTAGTATGCATTTTCTGAAGGATATGAAGTCTGAAACTCAAATGCATGTCATTATTTAGTGACTTTAATCATTAGATCATCCCAGTGATTTGTCAAAATAAAATACATTTTTTATGAGGAACAGACCAAAAATATGAGGTAAAAATCTGGACATTCTACGGAAATCTGTACAGTTGAGAGGTGTGCTAATAACAGACCTCAATGCTCATGTCAGGAAAGATGAAGATATCAAGAGATCCTTGTGTGTGATAAACAGATTTCCAAATTTGAGCCTTAGCAGTAAAACTGTATTATTCCCCTTTTCTCTATGCCAGTCATAGAGTCTGCATAAAGAATGCACTTACACATAACCATTCTGCGCACCAAAACATCTTGGGTCAGAGTTCACTGACTGAATGTGTATTCCTGTCTCCAGACCTCTATCCAGATATGCTGGATATTTAAGTAAACAGAAGTGCTGAGATGTTAATGAATCATCACATAGGAGCAAGTACGTTCAGTTAGCTAGAGAGTTGGCTAGAAAGAACATGGAAGACAATATATGTAATGAATGTGTCCTGTGAATGCTTCATAATGTCTTCTCTGTGAGATGATTTCAGCTCCAAATACCAGAAGAACTTTAAATACCAAAAATATTGGAGATTGATGTCAGAATGGATGTTGTTTAATACTTTATTTGGTAAGGTGACAGCAAGGAGCTGTCATAAAATGTGGCTAGTACTTGTCATGGGAAGGACTATAGAATTTACTAGTAGATACAATGGATTAATAAAGTTGTTTAGTTAAAAAAGAGCCTTGCTATGCAGATCTTGCAGGGAGTCATTAGATCTGATCTCTAGCTGTCAAAATTCTAAAAAGGCAGTATTTGTAAAAATGAAAGAAAAATTAACCAGTTGTGTGAAAAGTTTGGAAAGATCATTCAGAATTACTTTTGGATGACCACAGAGTTGTTCTTGCAGACCATCTGATGAGATGGCAAAGGGTTGAATATTGTCCAGTCTTTTCTCTGTATTGTCAGTAAATGCTGAGCTCATTGTGGCACATTTTTGAGTTTATATGAAAAATTTTAGGAAGTTCTCATAACATCATTGTGGCATATTTATGAGTTCATATGAACAGTTTTAGGAAGTTTGAACCCAGTGAATATGTTTTCCCTTGAGGAGTTGTTATTAGAAGTAACTGAAGAAATTGCCCCCAGTTCTGTAGTAGTGATCATCATAGTGACCAAGCACTTCTGTGGTAACAAAGTCATAAATAAAGCCAAAAATTCTGAATTCACGAAATATTTCTGGGGTGACAAAACTGACATACCCGAATTCACTGGATACTGTTGGGGTGTCCTAGTCAACATAGCTAAATTCAGTGGATACTGCTAGGGTGTCCTAGTTACCACACCTGAATTCACAGATACTGTTGGGGTGTCAT
The DNA here is from genome assembly GCF_019279795.1 of Protopterus annectens. Lineage (NCBI taxonomy): Eukaryota > Metazoa > Chordata > Ceratodontiformes > Protopteridae > Protopterus > Protopterus annectens. Next base: position 253,133,924 of record NC_056727.1, on the reverse strand, counting down.
AGCTCACTCCGCTTTTTAATGGTGCTTCACATACACTGACAGGACTTTGGGATTGGCAAACATAGGAAACTGTGCTGCTTTTCAAAAGGGGAATTTAAATGTCTTTGAATTATAGAGGGATTGCAGTCCTTAGCTCCCCCTATCAAGCCTATGCTGATACACTGAAAAGGAGATGTTGATAGTACATCCACTGATTCAAGAGAAGCAATGTAAAATGTTTTACTGGCTATAGGGCAGCTAACCAGCTCTTTATCTTTACATAGATACTGGAAAAGATCCTTGCATTTGTCAGTACTCTTTCTGAGTGTTTTGTAGACAAAGGGAAGAAAACGATAGAGTACCTGTCATACCTTCTGAGGAGTGATGGTCTGGCTCTTAGGACTGCAGCGGTCTCATTCAGTCCTTGTATGTGAAACAAAAGCTGAATGCTCATTCTCAGTGTTGTGTCAAATACATTTGCAATTGGCATAAGACTCAACCAAAATGTATCTTGTCTTCCCTTCGATTCATACATGTTATGCTAGGATATGAAGGCACAGTTGAAGTTTGAAGGGTATCTGGTTTGCCCATATGAGGTTTGTGACTTTGTAGGGGATGCTGTCCCCTTGACTTCAAGTGTTTGTGAACTCTGTCATACACTAGAGGAGTGTGCAAGGCATTTTGAAGATGCCAGTGTGAAACATGTCAAAATTACAGATCATAAGAAGATGTAAAATTAAGAACTCTCTATCTGTACAGAGAATAGGATATCAAATTTTATGAGCTTTTTGTGTGTGCTTTGAGATAAATTTCCGTTTTTCACATTTGCCTGTGCACAGATCTACTAAGAGATCAGCAGTATTAACTTTCCCTGATGTAGGTGCAAGCTGCTATACCACAGAGTGACCCAGTTAGAAAATGCATACCATTCTCTCGCATGCATCCACAAACACAATCATCAGGTCAGTTAACATTTTGTTTAGCTGTTGTGCTAATCTTATGCTGGAAATGGCTGACATTCTGCCACTAAATGTAAACAGTGAATAAAGGGGGACATAATGGTTAAGGCATTTACCTTACAAACACAAGGGTCAGGATTTGATTCTCACATGGGGTAATTGACTAGGCTTAAAATGGCTCACAAGGGCAGTTAGCCTAGTACTAACCTATGAACCTATAAACCTATAATTCTGTCCTAGAGAACATCAAAGTGCTTTCTGCACAGTAGGGAATGAGGACATGGCTACCTCAGGTGTAAGACTTTAAGAACAATTGAGTCCTGCTTCACAAGTTTGAAAAGACAGACTTGGAAAGTTAACCAGCAGATGGGTGGAGTGACACAAGTTCTGCACGTATAGTACAGAATTGTGGTATTGAAGTGAGACCCAAGTTATGGCTTCAAGCTCCCAATACCAGTCAGTCAATGTTAAAACTTTCACTTATAGTCATAACCATTGGTTACTGACCAAATGGATAAGATTAGGGATGCAGACAGTGATAATAATGTTCTTTCATAGTATTGCAAGGATCATCTCTTTGACTGATTAAGAAGCATTGCAATCCAGGAGGGTCTTGGAGTAAAAATGTTGCTGCTTTTGATGACATAAGCCATTTAAGATGGGTAATTTACATAGTGGGAATTTACCTGCCATCCCCCATAAGAATAGTACTAGATAACGTCTACTAGGTAGTAAGCCACCATGATCAGACCTAGAATGTGCTTTTGGTCAAACAGTCTTTATTTCTGTGTCTTTAAGGCTAGGCATGTTATTAGAATAAAAATATTGTACAAATAAGCAAATTCAGCCTTCAAAGGATCATCACAAAAGTTGCAATACTTGGATTTAATTTATGTGACTTTTTGAAATTGGAGTAAGTCAAGTAGTTGCCCCCATTTTATTTAAATATACTGGCAGTATTAGTTCAAGATTTCAGAACTTCAAGGGTAAGGAAATCTTCCGCCTACTGCAAGAGATGAGTGATCCTGGAATTAGTATATTTAGAGACATGGACAACATGGAGGTATGGAATTCAAAGCACATAACATTAGGGATGGGGGGGTCTTCTTGAAGAAATATTTCAGTTATTATTTTGAGTAAAAGACAACCATTTCCATACTTGAATTAGTTAGTTAGTAGTTAGTTAATTTATTGCATGTTTTTACCCGTGCTTTCTGTCCGCTATCATCTCCATTACAGCCAATCGGCCAGTTTATTCCTTTTCACTAGGGTAAGGGTCAGCTGGGAGGGACAGTAATTTACACAACCATCAAGATGAGGTACATTTTTTTTTTTTGTTTTTTTTCCCTAACCCTAACTGCATGAGCTTGGTTAGGCACTGGGGATGGAAGTGCAATGAGCCATCCAAGAAGGATGTCCCCTCATTTCTCCATGGGGATTTCTCATAAAGAGGCTCTCTCTCTCTCCCCAGAACATGAGCATTTGTCTCCTCAGTCTTCTCCAGGGATGTTGTACTGCCCTGTATGCTCCTGAGTGCATGAAACCCTTTCCTTCCCTGCTTGACAGAGAGGCAAGTAGGCTATGCCCCTTTGTTCCACTCTATCTATGCCTGGCTCCAGCAGTGCCAGGGCTACTAATCAAACCCTGGTCATATGGGTCACACTAATGTTTTCAATGTTCTGCTCCATGGAACCAGGCCAGATTTTATTTCTGTTGTGATGGCAGATGTGATTGTAGTAGCTTTGATTAGTTATAGTGAATCTTCAAAAAAATGTTTTCTGAGACACTTCTCAAAGATTAGTACAGATATCCACCATCAAACTTGATAGGATAGCAAATCCTTCATATATATTGAGTTATGGGAAGAAGAACTGAGTCCAGAATATTTAAGTTGAAACTTGTGAATAATTAGCATTCTCAAGTCAACTGAGAGCAAGGTGAGAGAAAACAGGCATGGTAGCAGAAGCTCCTTAACATATGACGGTCTCTCTTCTCGTAGGTTCTTAAAAATGATTACTAAATCTTTAAAAGTAATACTGTTCTTAACAGGAAACCACTATACCAAATGTAGGATTGGATAGCATGGCTGTAGTTTAAGTATCCGGAAAAGAACCCATTGCAGAGTTCTGCAGACACTACAATGATGATTTTAGTGTCTATGACTGAGTGGAAAGGGCCTCATACTCATCTTTTTAACAGGCAACCAAGGACTGCACAGCCTTTAGCAAATTTGCAGCTGTAAATAGGGTGACAGCAAGAGTGAACAATTGCTGATAACTGATCATCAAATAAGTCAGTCGTCATGGATTAACATGAGATTACACATGCTGGGGTCCTGATGGAGAGATGAAAAGTCAGCAAGCAAAGGAGAGTAGTAGTGCTGAAACTGAATTCATCCTCAAGTCTTGGTGAGTACTTTCGCAAGGTGGACCCTATTTTTCACAAAATCTCACCAAGGCAACACTAATATATAGACTGTATTTATATAGCATATATTATGGACAGAAGTAAATCAAAAATAGCTGGGTGCACAAGACCCAGGATAAAAAAGTGTCCAATCCTGGTAGGTGCACTGGTGCCAGGACTGGAAAAAAGACAGTCTAGAATCCTCAAAATATGGAAACATTCCTACAATGGGGCCAGGCCAGGCTCAGGGGAGGATGCCCCCCTGTTATAGAAGGAAGCAGCAGTCCACAAAAATGACAAAAATTGATAGGCCAAAGAAGAGCCATAAAGATGATAGAGTGGACTATTGATGATAAGAAATAAAATATGTATTGTTACTATTATGTAAAAAGCCCAGAATTTCTACACACAAGATATACAAAATGATTAAGAGAGAAATTATAGGAAAGAAAAATACTTTTGCAGGAAAAACTGTCACAGGCGTCAAATAAAAAATTGTGTTCATTAATACAATAGACTTTTGAAAAACAGTATATAGATCAAGAAACTTTGATCGCTTTGGAAAAAGAAGGATCTGTGGAAGTGCAAAAATATAAACAACAAAACCTACAGATATTTGAAAAATATAAAAGAGAAATATGGACATGGGAAAGAAAGAGATTTGACATGGTGCAATATTTATGCAAAGGAGAAAGCCAAGTTAACTAATATAGAGAAGGCAGTCTCAAAGATATTCTAAGAGAAATATAGTCAAAGGCATCCAGATATGGAAAATTTCACAATAATAAGATTAATAGCACAAAGATGTAATATAGAAAAGATGATTTAAAAGCAGAAGTTAAAGAAGTAGAAGTTGAAGTTATAGAGTACCTGCGAAGTGAAGGATTTAATGTAGAAGGTCTAAAAGAGATTACATCACAACATGACTTGAGTGAGTTCCCAGAATAAGGAAAAGCAAGAAGATCAGGAGACGTGAAGAAGAAATATGGACATGGGAAAGGAAAAGAGATTTAATATGGTGTAATATTTATGCAAAGGAGAACGCAAAACTAACCAATACAAAATGAGCAGCACCAAAGATATTTGAAGAAAAATATAGGCAAAGGAATCTGGATATGGAAAAATTTACAATACAAAAAATAAGAAGACTAAGAGGAAAAGCAGAAAAAGAGATTAGTAATGGAGAAGTCAAAGAAATAGAAGTTGAGGTAATGGAATAGCTGCAAAGAGAAGGATTCAGTGTAGAAAATCAAATGCAGAAAGCACCACAACAGGATGGAGCAATGGGTATCCAAATTATGGGGAAACCAGTGGAACTGGAAGCACTTGGTCAGGTGCCATATCAAGATATTTTAGAGCCTTCCACAGGAAACCAGTATAAACATTCACTTGAAGCTAGACAGCAAGGAAAGGACAGGAAACTGTGGAAACTCTGATGCAGTCAATGTTGAGGAGTGACAGGCCAGTGAGTTCCCATATGACAGAACAACAGATGACACAGGATGAAATTGAAGAAAATATGCCACAGGAAGATGCTATAGAACTTTCTATAGAATGCACACAGGAAATGGAAAACAAGGGATGTGCCATCAGTATGGAAGAAAAGGAGTTAAGAGAAGAGTTGCTTGATTTAATAGACAGAGACAAATATATCAAGATCAATGAGAGAAACAGACTGCAGAAAGTTAATAAAACCCCAAAAGTCGGAAGCTTGATAAAACAAATTAACATAGTAATTAGGACTGTCTATGGAGATCCATGCGATATAACAGAAGTAAACAGAATATGTTACTGTATTGCTAAATTAATAACTGGTAAAGTTCTACCACAGGGACACAGGGTAGTGAGGGAAAGGAGGGGGTGAAAGCAAATATTATCATGGAAATATTGAACAAAGAAAACTATAAAGCAGCTAAGACAAGAAGTGTCATTGTTAGAAGATTATAGAAGAGGAACCAGATCAACAAAAATACTAAGAAAGAGAGATGTGATAAATCAATGTGCAGTATTAGAACAGGCCAGGATCTATTATGCACTATTGGAAATAACAAACTAAACGTTTCAAAACAGGTGGAAAGACTTAAAAGATACAAAGTTAAATATAAGGGAAAAGCACAAAATAAGCAATTTATTGATGGCCGAAAAAAGTTTTATAGAGAATTGGGAATAAGGTAAAAAGGAATTAAAAGACTGCCAAAAAAAGAGGAAGTAGATATATTTTGGAGAAGTATCTATGAAGATCCTGTAGAACATAACAAAGATGCTAGATGGATAGAAGAAGTAAAAGAAAGAATAAGATGTTTAAAGGTACAGGATATGAAATGGGATGAAATAACAGCCAGAGAGATTGAAACAACATTGAGAAAAGCCTCTAACTGGAAGACCCTAAGCCTAGATGCAGTACCTAACTTTTGGCTTAAAGTATTAACTTCTTTGCACGAGGATCTAGTCATGAGTAAGAACTATGTATATGCACACCCTGAACAGACACCACACTGGTTAACAGGAGGAAAAACAATGCTCTTACTTAAGAGTGAACCTGCAAGCTACCCTAAAAATTATAGACCAATAACTTGTCTTCCCACGACATATAAACTATACACAGTAATTGACGCTGACAGAGTTTATAGTCATTTAGAAGAAAACTCAATTATGGCAGTAGAACTAAAGGGCAATAAAAGAAAGGCATATGGAACAAAGGATCATTTGTTGTTAAAGTTATAGTAGAGAACTGTAACAAGAGGAAGAATATAAGTAGGGTATGGATTGACTACAAAAAAGCATTTGATAGTATCCCACATTCATGGATAAAAGAGTGCTTAAAATGTATAAGATACACCCTACACTGATTGACTACATTACCGTAACTATGAAACAATGGCAGACCACTTTGCAATTAAGCCATGATAAAGGGCAGATTATTATCCCAGGGATAAAAATTCAAAGTGGGATATTCCACAGTGACTCTCTGTCACCGTTGCTATTCTGCCTTGCCATTAATCCATTAAGCTGTTTCCTTAACAGCATAGGCCGTGGCTACAATTTGGCTTCTAGAAAACAAAGTCTAATGACTTCTCATCTTCTCTTTGTCGATGATTTAAAACTGTATAGCTCATCAGATGAGGAACTGAAAGCACAGCTGCAGGTTGTCAAAACTTTTTCAGATGATATTGGAATGTAATTTGGTCTTGATAAATGTGCAAAAGCAACCTTTAAAAAGGAAAACTGCAGCACCAGAAAAACATCAGTTTGGGACAAGAATGTGATATAAATGAACTTAAGCAAGAGAGAGTGTATAAATACTTGGGAATTGCTGAAGGATCAGCAATAAAACATGAACAAATGTGAATAAAGCTCAGTAAGGAGTACTTTAGAAGACTTACATTAATCCTGGAAACAGTATTAGGTATTATACTAGGCTTATTTTAGGCTATCTATATTAAGGCTTTAAAAAAATTTTATATGGCTTTTTTGTTTCCATCTCTGTAAAAAGCCTTATAGAGCAGTGACACAAAAATGAAACTATCTAAACCCATGTTCGGTCAAGATTTCTCTGATGAATTGACCCACCAGCCAATTCTGCCTCTGCCTCACATGGACCGGATTCCTTTGAACAGAGCCAGGGGTTGGGATTTCTTCCATAATCCAGCATGTCCATCAACATAGTCTCAGGGTGACAAAGTCATCTGCTCCATATGTCCTATTATATTCATGTTTTTGAGTGGAGTCACTTGCTCTAGTGGGATTTGGATTTTTGGATTTTTTGAGGTGGAGCATGTCCATTGTGGATGGTTTTTGGTATGTCTGTGTGTCAGGCATTGTCAGCTGTGCTGGAATATCTGAGTCAGAGCATGAGTTTCTTCTTTCTTCAGTCCTTTGAGTTTTGACCTTTTTTGGAGTTTTTTTTGTCTTTTGCTTAGGGTCTTTCATTTGATCTCTGAGTGGGGTTTTGGATCTCCACATTGGGGTCTGAAGTGAATCTGCAGGGGAATGAAGATACATGAGTGATCTAGCACCTTGATTCCTCATGATCAGGATCAAGATCAGGGTGGCACTTTTGAATTTTTTGACAGGTTTTTCTAACCACTTTAGCAATGAGTCAGGGTCCCCCAAAGTCCCCCGGTCCCCTTCTTCCTGTGAACCAATTCTGGGCTTGGTGGCCTTGAGCTTTTCTAGGGCCCAGGTTTTTTTCCCGTTTTCCAGTTCCTATACATTTTTTTTTTTTAATTTAAGGCCATGGGCTGGCTCTGCAGCCATATCAGTTCGTTCCTGACCCCTCTGAAGGATATCTGTACTTACTCCCTTTATGGCTCCCTTCAGGCAGTCATCATCTGCAAACTTTGTCAGTCCATAGTCCTTCTTATTAGCCTAGTGCAGTATATGCCAAACAACACAACAACAGCCAGGGGGACTGACTTATGGTGGCTTGGAGTCTGACATGGCCGTCTGACATATGGCGCCTGCCTGTCTGTCCTGTTGGGTTCTTTTAGCCATCTTTGTGACATACCCATGACATATGGGTTTTTTAAGTTTGGTAGTTTTCTAATAAATATAATGGGGGTGTGTGGTTATTGTTTTTTGCAAGGTCAAGGTAGGGTATGGACTGCCTTTCCCCATCAAAATGGCTTGGTGACTGTTTGAAGAAGTCAACCAAGTTCAAAAGGCATGATCTGCTTATTCAGGGTAATGAGGTCCGTTATGGGGAGCCACAGTGGAGTGGGACCACCCACAGTTGCATATGCCACTCCTTTGTTGCCAGTATCCTGTGCTGGGGCTTAGAAATGTGGTACCTTATGAATTTGTTTAGTTCCATTGAGTTCCGTTGCATAGCCAGCGCGGGACACCATCCGGTATCCATTGATGTTTTTTTTAGCTTTAGAGCAGCTTTCACGCATTGGAGATGTCTGGGAGGGGAGGGCAGGCTGGGCCAGTTATTTCTCTCCTTTTGGGGGAGAGGGGTGAAGTTTGCACTGAACCTGTATTTTTCTGGGATGATTTTTTTATGTTGATGATTTTTTTTTTAATGTGATCAAGGTGTCTTCTCTTTTATGGATTTTGCTCTATCATGTCCCACTTGTGTGATGAGATGAGATAGTATATGTTCTCCACTTGTGGGAATGGTGACTAGTATATTGGCATATAGGAATAAGTTCCAAGCCATAAATCAATTTGTTTTTCCTGTCCTTACTTATAGTTTTGGAGTGACTGACTGGCCCCAAAAAGTGTTGGATAGATTGGGTATTAAAACAAGAAGGATGCTTCATGCTCATCAAATGATTTATAAAAATCAGTCTATACCAAGATTCCACGGTGGTGCAGTGGTTAGCGTTGCTGCCTCACAGCAAGAGGTTCTCCAGTTCGATCCTTGGCTGGGGTGCCTTCTGTGTGGTGTCTGCATGTCCTCCCTGCGGTCATGTGGCTTTCCCTCCGGGTGCTCCAGTTTCCTCCCAAAGACATGCTGTAGGTGGATTAAACACTCCAAATTGGCCTTAGGTGTGAGTGTGTGAGTGTGTGTGTGTGTGTGTGCCTTCTGTGGAAGGTTGGGCACCAGCCTGGCAACTCAACACTGTAAAACTCCACTGCCAATCATGAGCGGACAGCTGATCCAATGTGGCAACTAGGAAAAGCTGAAAGAAGAAGAAGAAGTCTATACCAAGATTATATATTCCCCGTTAAAAAGGCAGGATGGGGTTCCTTGAAATTGATTACATGGATAAATCTGCAATCGTGGGACTCCACGCATATCTACTGACCTCACAAGATCCAAATATAATGAAAGTTTTGAAACTTGAGGAGAATACATCTAAGATGACATATCTGCTTAATTTAGCAGAAGCATATCGACATCAAGGAGGAATGGAAATCAAACCAGAACTGGATAAGAAACAGGCATTAACTGAATGTGCCAAAAAACAAAAGAAAGAATATAAGGCAAAGGACCAGATGAGAAGGCAAGAAATGTGGAAAAAACATAAATATAGTTGCAAGTATAGAAAACTTCTGGAAGATCCTCATGTTGATCAAGAATGAATGCAGGAATGGTTAAGGAGAGGCGAAGTCACATCAAGAAATGAAAGGTTAATATTGGCAGCCCAAGATAGTGGGCTACGTACACGCTGGTTTACAAAGTCCATTGAACATATGGGAGAAACAGATATATGTAGGTTTTGTAAAACCAAACTGGAAACAGTCACACGCCTTGTTGCTGGTTGCAGTGCACTAATGGTAAAGGGACTGTATACTGAAAGGCATACTAATGTGATGAGACTGTTACACTGAAGATTGTGCAAACATTATGGTATCGAAGTGGCTGAAAAACACTGGAAACATGAGCCACAAAGAATCATAGAAAATGATGAAATATATATCACATGGGATCACCCAATACCAACAACTCAAAAGAAAGATGCTAGAAAAACAGATATAGTGGTCCAAGAAAAGAAGACAAAAGTAGCATTGATCATTGAAATCACCACACCTGGTGACTACAGTGTCTTGCATACAGAGAGACACAAAGTCATAAAATACCTTGATCTGCATGCAGAAACGATAGCCATGTGGAAGAAAGATACCCAGACAGTTCCAACACAGGAGCAACTGGTCTATAAAAAAGAATTTACAATCATATTTAGATATGTTACCAATTCATGTAACACTGTACAAATTGCAGAAGGAGTCATGACAGGGCACATTGCGGGTGCTGCGAAGAGCACTTTTGGCTGACATCAAAGAGTGAAACAATACTAATTTCATGCACTTTAATTGTACTTTGACTTAGGAATGGGGTCCATTCCCATCATGGTATTAGAAACCCAAAAGACTTGGAGAAATTAAAAATGGCATAAACTCCAGTATATGAACCCATAGGCAATATAGTCACAAAGGTGGGAGCTGAAAGAAGACCTTAAGGATGCCATGATTATAATTTTGAATAGATTGAATATGATCCTTTTTTTGCTTAGTCAGTTCAGTATATCTTTTTGACAGTCCTCATCATCTAGGTTCAAGTAGCTCAAGTAGTCTTTGTGAAAGAAAGGTGAATGTGAGAGTTATTGACACAACCCTGGTGCCTCAGACCTATCCATTAGACTCAATCACCAAGTAGCTGCATATGTATATATATATATATATATATATATATATATATATATATATATGTTTGTGTGTGTGTGTGTGTGTGTGTGTGTGTGTGTGTGTGTGGGTGTGTGTGTATGTGTGTGTGTGTGTGTGTGTGTGTGTGTGTGTGTGTGTGTGTGTGTGTGTGTGTGTGTGTATGTGTGTGGGTGGGTGTGTGTTTCTGTGTGGATCCTCTTCAGATGACCGAAGTTCCAAAATTTCGAAAATCATATGGCCGAGGATCATGTAATCAAAGTCTTGAAACTTCTAACATAAAATGATAACAAAAATAAATAAAAACAAAAAAAATTCCTTTTACATTTTTGTAGAGAGACAAACCCCAATGCGCGCCACCCACACCCCCTGCTAATTAAGCATACCAACTCCGAGATCACACTACAGCAAGGAAAACAGTAAATTTCCCGTTCTGCACAGTAATGCGATCTCCATTCAGAATGTTTCAAGTTTCAAAACTTCTATCATATGGTCCTTGACCATATGATTTTGGAAGTTTTGGAACTTTGATCATCTGAAGGGGACCCATAGATATATACATATATATAGATATAAATATATATGTATATATATATATATATATATATATATATATATAGAGATAGATATAGATATAGATATATATTGTGTGTGTGTGTGTGTGTGTGTGTGTGTGTGTGTGTGTGTGTGTGTGTGTGTGTAGATAATGAATAATACTGGGTATAATATGAAGCCTTATTGGTGTATATATATATATATTTATATATATATATATATATATATATATATATATATATATATATATATATATATATATATATATATATATATATATATATATATATATATAATGGACTAAAGGAAGTACTCCGTTCAAAGACTGTACCAAAGACCTTAACTTATGTTTGTAAGCACTTCAAAAAGATCAGAAGGTTAGTCATGCTAAATGCAGTAAATAGATCAAGGAAGATCATTGCAGACAAATACTTGTGATCTCATACCACAAAACAATCACTGAATACAAAAGTGAAAAAGTGTCACAGTGCTGTTGTAAGTCTAAAAATAGAATATAAAATGTAAAAATAACCATGGAAGTCTATAATGAAACCAAGCTGCCTTTCATGCAAGTTTCTCAATAGGCATTCTAATGGAAAAGAAGGCTAGAGATAGGGTGGTAGGTTTTAAGAACACCAAGGTGCAAATTAGTGTTCTTAAGGATTGTTATTGACAATAGCCTATGTGTAGATCAATGTGTATGCACCTTTAAGAAGCTATCTAAAGGCTTGGACAAGTGTATAAATGCTAAGCACTTGTGAGTCTGAATGCTATTTTGTAGTAAGCTGTTGAGATGTAAGCATGTATGTTTGTAAGGTGTGTCTGTTAATCAGTTTGTTTATATTTTATGATGCTGTTGTCCATCCTGATGTGTTTCTATGTAATAAAGCATCTAAACGAACTACCCCGCCTGTTCATCATCTTTGTTAGAGAGGGATGAGTGACATGGTGTCAGAAGAGGCATTGCTAAAATGATTTGTTGCAGAAAGAGTTCCAGTTTCTCCAGCTGGAGTCAGAAAGGTATCCTGTTGGCATTGGAAGAATATATAGGAGTTTATCATCCCTACTGCATGTATAATTTGCAAAACAGGTCAGAAACAAATTTCTTATGTCAAAACTTGCTCAAATAATTTCTTATTCTCAAAATATGAAATGAAGTATACAGAACATTCTAAACGATATTTAAATAAACCAAAATGTCTGATACTGATAAAAATATTCGAATTACTATGGAAAATATTTGAAATAAAGCCCAAACAGTATAAAATGAATAAAAACAAGAGGAAATGATCCCATTTTTGCTAAGCACGTATTTTTTAATATTAATTAAAGATATCCTAGTTATCAGAAGTGTATGAAATGTTCACATGTTTGTGCAGTATTACAGTGAATTATTTTGCAAAGTACATCCATTTCAGAACATATTTTGCTAAGTACAGTATTTCAAAGAGTTTATTGTGCACTTGAATGTTATTACAAGCTCTCACGACACAGCTTGGTCATACATAATTACAAGGGCCATGTTTTCAGTGTTTGTGCATACTTTATTGGCATGGCAGATGGATTTCAAAAACCCAGTGCACTTCTGTTTGACAATAATATCACAGAGAACTGGAGAGTGTTAGAGCAAGATTATCACATTTTCATACAGGCTGCATTTTCTGATAAAGATGACCATACAAAGACATTTATTCTACTTAATTTAGCTGGATCAGAAGCCATTGAAAGGGAGCATTCATTTGTGTATATAGCTGCTGTCTTTGCAGAAGAGAGGGAAACCATCATATTGTTGTACAGGCAAGGGAGGACCCTGCCTGCTTAAAATTTAAATTTAGAGAAATGCATATCCCCTGACAAACGTTACAATGGAAAGGCACTTATTTTATGCAAGGGATCAAAAGCCTGGAGAAACTTGCAGCATATATAACTGATTTGAGAACTAAGGCTAAAACCTGCAGATGGTGATTTAAAGGATGAGTTGATAAAAGGCAGACTTGTGTGTGGTACTAAGGATGATGTTGCGTGAAAGATTTTGCTTCGTGACAGTGATTTTATTTTGAATAAGGCCATCGATATTTGTCAGATACACAAACTCACAGAAAAGCACACAAATATCCTTACAAATGAGAGGTGCATGCTTCCAGTCTAGATCTCATGTTAATAGTATGCAGCACGTGGTCAAAAGAAACAGGACCGAGCACATGGTAGCACTCACTGGTAAACCCAGAGCTTTCCAGCAAGTTCCCGAATTTGAACAGCCTCAGTGAAACATAAGAGATTGTCAGCAAACTCAAAGCATGGGCCCCAACCTACTTCCATTGCCAGTTGTCATAATTGTGGTGGAAATCATGAATCTGAAAAGGAAACATTTTTAGCTTTTGGACAGCAATGCCACAAATGCAATAAGTGGAATCATTTCAAGAGGTTTTGTAAATCAAAAGGCACACATTATTTTATTAAAAGGGAACATTTAAAAAAAAAGTTGATCAATTAGGAAGCTGTGACTCTATGTCACATACTTTTTATGTTGATGGTGTATCAGTGTCTAATGAAACAATCAATGCAGTAGATTTATGGGCAAAGAATGAAGTCTTTTGTACATTTCGGATAAATGGAAAACCCACAGAGCTAAAAGTTGACACAGTTCGAAGTGCAATGTTATGTCAGCAGAAACATTTGCTAGAGTGTGTAATGGTGAAAAGCTTAATTTGGCAAAGTGTGCGAACCTTGTTGCTTATGGTGGTGAAGAAATTCAGACTGAGGGCTCAGTAGTGCTTTCATGTTACCCTGCTGGGAGAAGTTACGACGTATTACTTTGTGGTCAAGAGGCACAAACAGTCACTATTAGGGCTCAGAGACAGTTTGAAAATGGGACTGCTTTCATTTAATAAGAAAGTCCATCAGGTTAGCTTGGAGGACTACTGCTCTAATTTCACCCAACATATTTTTTCTACTTATGCTGATCATTTCAAAGACAAACTAGGCAAGCTTCCAGTTATGTACTCCATGCAGCTAGACCCAGATGTCAGGTCAGTTATCAGGCCAGCCTGGAAAGTTCCAATAGCTATGCAGAACAGAGTCAAAGCCAAACTAGATAAAATGGTGCAACAAGGTGTGATTTGTTCAGTAGATAAACCAACTGAGTGGGTATCTTCCATGGTGGTAGCTCATAAGTAAAGCTCAGACGATATCAGAATATGTATTGATTCAGAAAATTTGAACAAAGCACTAAAAAGACCTCATCATTCAATGCACACAGTTGAAGAAATTACAGCTCTGATGCCAAATGCCACATTTTTGTCTGTCTTAGATACAAAGAGACAGTAATCCTAAGTAATAGTAATAAGTAATGCCTATGGGAATAAATTTGGATATAGATACTAAGATGGAGTTAAATAAAATGTTTGATAGGTTTGGTATTAGTTTTATGAACTTAATTATAAAAAAGAATGATGAGAAATTAAGTGTGTTAGTTAGTGAGGTAGAGAAGTTAAACAATGACATTGTAACTGATTTAGTGTTCCCCCAATGGAAGGAGCTATATGAAAAACAATTTAAATTAGCAGAAAATACGACAGCTAAAATATTTGACAGAAAGAATAAAAAAATTGTTACGTGATATGAAACAATATTACTATCACAGTTCATACCTATGGAAATCAGAGATAGATAGGGAATATCATTATGAAGCCCCAGATAGGTGGGAGACCCACAAAGAATTTGGATCAAATTTTCAGGTGGGACGATATTTCACACCTTCACACAAAAGGAATTATCGACAAAGGAACCATCAAAACAGATGGTAGATAGTGACGTAGTAAATAATTATGATCTATCCCCACAACCGGAAGCTGTTTCCACTATAGAACCTGTGTTGGTACATAATAAATCAGATGATGAGGTGTTAATTGCATATAAAGATATGAAAATATTCAACTATACTAGTTTAAATATTCAGGAAGAACATTTTTCTTTATTCATGAAAGGTATGAAATATATACCAACAGTTAAATTTAATCTGACTGATATGATAGCAGAGATAAAGTTATTTTGTCGCAGGCTCAATTTGGCACTTACTATGCAAAAGAATGCCGAACTGCTACCTTCAAAAACACTTAAGAAAAAAAGTACTTATATACCTATGGCACATAGAAATGTTTTAAATTTTGAGGATCTCACTTGTTTAGATATATACAGATATAAACAGTGAAGTAAGACCTCTTCTTTCTATGACAATTTGTCCCCCAAAGAGAGGAAGTGTTTGAATGAGTTGATTAGTGATAAAGATATACGGGTTATGAAACCCGACAAAGGGGCTGGGATAGTTTTGTTTAACACCATGGATTATATCAACAAGATACATAGCATTTTAAATGAGACAGGTAATTATGAAATAGTGTCTCTTAATGAAGTTAACTTAGGATATCACAAGATTGATCTAGCCCTGGAAGAGTATCTTATTGATAACATGATTACGGTAGATACTTATAATTTTTTAAAGGTTGATTTCCCTGTGCTTGCAACAATAGTACGCATACCCAAAATCCACAAGGATATTGTTGACCCTCCATTTTGCCCAATTATCTTGGGCAGTAAATCTAAGACCTATAACATAGGAGTAGCTATAGATAGATGGGTCAAAGATATATATGAGAATACATCGTACCTTATAAAGGACTCATGGATGTTTTTGTCAAATCTTACTACAGACAAATGGAAAAAGAGCCTGCTATACATTACTATAGATGTCATAGACTTATTCTCTTGCATACCTAAAACAGAAGGTCTTGAATATTTTAGTGAGAGCTTGAGAAGATATTCTAACCTTAGTTGAGACCGTATTAATCTGATAAATGACATGATGGAATTGGTATTGGATAATAATTTCATTTATTTTGAAGGGGAGCATTTTAAACAGACACGAGGTGTGGCCATGGGGGCTTCATGTGTTCCCATTTTTGCGAATTTAGTTATGTTGGAATGGGAGAATCAGTGTTTATTTAATTGTATATATTTTCAACATATTGTATATTATACAAGGTTCTTGGACGATATGTTCCTGTTATGGGACGGACCAAGTGAACCTTTTAATGAATTTATGGTACATCTCAATCAGTCCAATAGTTTTTTGAAATTTACGCATAAAGTAAATAAACAAGGCATTGCCTATTTGGATACGTACATAAGACACACTGACTCTGGGTTCCAGTCAGAGATTTTTGGAAAAGAAACTTTCTCAAATGGGTATTTGGAATATTCAAGTAATCACCCTAAGCATATATTAAGAAATATCTTTAAAGGACAATGTATTCGGGCGGCTAAGATGTCCTCTAATTATGATACAATGGTTAAAGAAATAAATTTTATAAAGAATATGTTCATTAACAGGGACTACCCTTTACCATTATTGAATGATGTTGCTCTTTATGTTACAAAAGAATGGGGTAAAAAATACCCCCCGATATTAGGAACAGTACACAACTATAACAACGACACTCAGTCATGTAAAGTGGATAGGTTTGAGCCCAACAAAGTATGTGTATTAATGTTCTCTCCACATGTAAATGAAATTAAAAACATTTTGTTTAGACATTGGAATGCTTTAATTGCTGATGAAGAAGTGAAAAATGTAGTTGGTGATTGACCATGTTGTGTATATAAAATGGGGTTTAACGTAAAAAGAATATTGGAGAGTGCAAAAAACAATTTGAACCATAAGAAACAGGATGCCTTTACCAAAAAATGCAGTTCATGTAGACAATGTTTTGCTATATATGCGAGCAAGGGATGTAAATTGAATGATATTAATAGGACTTATATTAAGTTTAAGAAAGGGAACTGTTATAGCACCAATATGGTATAGCTTGCTAAATGTGTGTCCTGTACAGCTTTCTATATTGGGAAAACTGAAAGGCAATTTAGAAAGCGGATTTATGAACATCTGTATAGGATTAAGGTGCAAGACACCAAAAATGCCTTATACAGACATATAAAGGAGTATGGTGACACTCATATATTTAGATTTGCCGTAATTGATCAGGTAGTTATTTCACCACGGGGTGGTAATTTTAAAGCACTCCTTGGGAAAAGAGAAAGTATGTGGCAGATGATGACTAATGCCATTAAATTCCCTGGTATTAATGAATTTATTTCTATTAAACCTTTATTGCAGTTATTATAAGATGTATTGTTATGTTAAATTTCAACTGATATAAAACCAACATGTAGTATGTGTGATATGTGATGTTAGTGACATATTTAGTCTTTCACACCTTCTTTTGTATCATTTATTTATTTTTTTATATATTTATATATTCATGACATATTATGGTGTTATGACCTCTTTATTGACATTTTGTGTAGTGTGCATTCAGTGCAGTTTGATTGTCAGTATTTTTCAGGCAGAGTTGTTTTTATAGTACATATTTAGTGTACATTTTTATGTCATTATTTTTACAGTATTAATACATTTGTATAGTTAATCTATTTAACACAATTAATGGCAGTAGTTGTTATTATCAAATACTGTATTTTAATTATTTTCTAGTTTTATTGGTGGAAATGTATTTTATTGTGGTGTTAATATATTATTTGCATTGGCACTTTAAAAGGAAGTGATTGTTTAATTACCAATGAATTTGGCGCCAAAAAGTTTTTATATATGTATTTTATACTGATGTTAAGTGGTCTGAAGAAGTCTGCTTTTGCAGATGAAAGTGCTTACCACGTTATATAGTGTACTTTAATAAACAGTTTTTAATTCCTTGTACCGAGTCCTATTCACAACTTGACTGTCAACCTAGCAGAGATGGATTACTGTCTCATAGTTTTGTTTCCGGTGTTGTATTGAGCTTTGGAATTGTTTTAGATACAAAAAGCTCAATTTGGCAAATTTTGCTTGACAAGAAATCCTCATTGCTAACTACTTTCGATACTCCATTTGGAAGGTACAGATTTTTGAGAATGGCATTTGTGACAAATTCTGCAAGTGAAGTCATTCAACGTGCAATGGAGCAAATTTCTTCTGGGTATCCTTGTGGTATTATAGTAGATGACAACCTAGTAGGAGGAAATGGTGAAGCTGAGCATGACAGAGACCTCAAAAAAGTTGTGGAAAGAGAACGTCAAGTGAGTCATAAGCTCAATCCACAGAAATGCAAATTCAGGCTACAAGAAGTTACTTATGTTGGTCCTTTATTTACCAGTTCGGGCTATGACCAGACCGTTCTAAGCAAACAGGCATTCTCGAGATGCCAACTCCAGACAATTTTCACGCCCTGCAACATTTTCTTGGCATGATTAACTATCTAGGCAAGTTCATTCCAGACTTGAGTCAAATATCAGCACTAATCAGAGAGCTGACACATAAAGATGTATCCTAGTCCTGGTTAGAACAACACCAAAGAGCATTTGATGTCCAGAAACAGAGAATTGCCAATCCACCAGCTCTCAGATACTATGATGCTCACAAACCAGTCACTCTTTCATGTGATCCTTTGAGATTTAGTCTAGGTGCATTCTTTCTACAAGAGGGTCAACCTCTTGCCTATGCATCAAGAACTCTTACCCAAACTAAAATGCAGTATGCCCAAATCGAGATGGAGCTTTTGGCAATTGTGTTTGCATGTTCAAAGTTCCATGATTGTATTTATAGTGGACCTATCCAGATCAAAACAGACCACATTTGTCTAGTCACTACTTTGAGAAAGCCTATGCATACAGCTCCAACCAGATTGCAACGTATGATGTTGAGATTGCAAAAGTATAATTTCATTGTTGTCTACAAGGAAGGCAAACATCTTTATCTTGCTGATACATTCTCCAGATCACCCCAAAACACCACAGAACAGCATGGCTATGAGAACCTTTGTTTTGAAGTCACAGAAGTGAGAATTTTTTCTTCCATACATCTTGATGAGCTGAGAGATCAGACCGTCATAGATCCAGTTTTACAGAGGCTCAACCACTTTATTCAACAAATAGAGTTTTTGATAGAATTTAGAACAGAAGTTGCTGTTAAAAAAGGAATAATTAGTAAAGTATATACAATATTGCATGATAATTATAGGAATCAATCAGAGGAGCTTAGAAAGGATGGGGAAGAGAGACTGGATAAGCAATTCACAAAGATAAATTGGGGGGATATATGTATATGTCCCAAATACCAAATATGCAACAAAGTCTAGAAGATTTAGGATCTTTGCCTGGAAGTGTTTACATAGGTATTTTTATACCCCAAGTAGCTCCAAAGAATTTTTCCTCGGGTAGGTAGCAAATGTTGGAGGCGTGATGGGCAAGAAGGAGGTAGCTGGGAACATGTTTTTTGGGAGTGTAATGAGCTGGCAGACTTTTGGGATTCCCTGCAGACCACTCTGTCGGAGATGCTGGATGAGCAGATTGGACTGACTAGGGAGATGATTTTTTTGAGTTATGCTGTAGAATCAGAATTGCCTAGACATAGTAAAGCATTGCTGAGTCTAATTATGATGGCTGCCAAAAAAGTAATTACTAGAAAATGTAAATCAAAGTCTAGACCAACTTTACTAGAAGTAGTGAATATAGCAACAGAGATAAAACAACTGAAATTGGGATCTTTAGAAAAGGGAAGGAGCAAACTACATAGGAAAAAATGGGAATTGTGGGAACAATATATGCAGAGCAGAAATGTGGTTTAAGAGGCGCAATTTGAATGAGCTATATAATGCTTAACTGACAATGACTGGATGGTTTTTAAGTGATGTATAATGTTTACAACTATAGTTGTTTCAATTGTGTCTGTGATGTAAACTGTAACTAAAGTGATATCATTTTGTATGTTTTTCATTTATACAGGTGTAAGTTTGCTTTTGTCATATGTGTAAATTTAATAAAGATGTTTGGAAAAAAAAGGATGGCCGTCAAAGTAATCTAGTTTACCTCAAGAGGTGTAACTTTATTTTCCATACAGAGATGAGATTTTGTCTGACAGTGCTATCATTATGAAAGGTCTGAATGTAATTGTTCCAAGGTCCTTGCAACAAGAATACATTACTATCTTGCATCATGGTCACCCAGGAGCAGACTCTACCAAAAGGAGGGTGAGAGATTTAGTATTTTGGCCTTCTATGTCACAAGATATTGAAACAGTACTTTCTTCTTGTTCTGTGTGTAACAGTGCTAAGCCATATCAATGGAAAGAACCACTTCTGCTTAACCAGATTCCTGAACTACCTTGGTTAACAGTAGCTACTGACATTTTTGAATGGAATGGTCAAGATTAGTTGATGTTAGTAGACTCTTATTCAGATTGGTTCGATATTGACTTACTTACTAATCTACCATCCAGTACTGTCATCACTAAGAAGAAGTGTCAATTTACAGTCCATGGTAGTCCGCACAAAATTCTTTCTGACAATGGTACACAGTTTACAAGCCAACAGTTCAAAAGTTTTGGCAAAGAGTGGGACTTTACTCATGTCACAAGTAGTCCAGAGTATCCCCAGTGAAATGGTTTGGCAGAACATGCAGTTCAAAGTAAAAAACTGTTACTAGATAAGTCAAAATGCGACAATAGTGATGCTTTCCTAAATATCTTCAATCTCAGAAATATTCCTTGTGATAAACATCTTGGTTCACCTGCCCAGAGACTTCTGTTGAGACAAACCAGAACCATGTTACCAAACATTAGTCAGTTGTTGGTTCCATGTGTCAAGAACAACAGGTCAGTGAAAACCAATCTGTTGAAGAAGCATTTAACCCAGAAGTCCTACTGTGATGAGACCAGCAAACCGCTCAATAAATTACAAGAAGGAGAAGTGGTAAGGATGCAAATGTCCAAAGGTTATGATAGGATTGGTGTCATGAAGAATATTTGCTCAGAGCTGAGACTGTACATTGTGGAATCACAAGGAGTAGAGTTTAGGCGGAATTGAAAATATTTGATGCCAGTGTACTAGGATATACTACAGCACATAGCTTTATCTTTATCCAGTGTTCCAGCTCCAGAGAAAGTTCCAGAGAATATTCCCATTCCTCTGATGAATTCAGAAGCTTCTGATACAAGTTATTCACTGAAGACTGTCCCTTTTAATAAACCCAGTCCAGATTGTTATGTTATCAGATCCAGTCACATCTCCAGACCATGTTATAAATACACAGCAACTTGGACATGAACATTGTGTTTGTTTCTAATGTCTATAGTAAAGCATGTCTAACGCCAATGTTATTTTCAACTAAGGGCAATCTTTTTAAGAGGGAGGATGTAGATCAATGTGTGTGTGTGTATGTACCATTAAGAAGCTATCTAAGGGCTTGCATAAGTGTATAAATATTGAGCATGTGCAAGCCTGACTGTCATTTTGTAGTAAGCCGTTGAGATGTAAGCATGTATGTTTGTAAGGTCTGTCTGTTAATCAGTTTGTTTATATTTTATGATGCTGCTCTCCATCCTGATGTGTTTCTATGTAATAAAGCATCTAAATGAATTACCCCTCCTGTTCATCATCTATGTTAGAGAGGGACGAGTGACACTAGGATATCTAGGCAAATCTTGCTTTGCCAACTTTGAGTGCTTCTCAGAAGCAGGGTGATGAAAGTTTGGAATCATCTGCATGATCTCTGCAAATTTAAAGACTTCAAACACGTCACATGTGCAAGACCACTGCATGTTCCATGGAAATGACCATCCCCATGGAGTCTATCTCATCTGTGAAGCATCAAACAGATAATCTGCAGTTTTATAAAGCCATTGCTGTATGAGTTATCTGAGTTATCAAATAGGCAGCACTGCATAGTAAAATAATTAAGAAGATATTAGCACTAGAGATTTCCCTAAACAAGTAATTTGTCTTTCCTTGTGAGATAATCAGACTGGCTCCTAGAATAATGCAGGTGCAGTACAAATGTGCCCCTAGAATGCAGTTACACCTGTACTGGTGCACCACCCATTCACATGGCCAGCACATTGAAATGAACTCAGAATCTCATACAGTGTCTCTCTTTCAGTAACTGCAGTGTGCAGTACACTCTGAGGGGCAAAATGATCAAGACCAATGATCATAGAACTGGTATACTCAATGACCAGGTGATTCACAGATTCATAGATATTCCAAGTCCACTGAGCCTTATGACCATTCACACCTTGGCAGTTCTTCCATCAAGCTATACCTCTTTTCTCCAGGAAGGCAAACTAATTAATCTTGAAGTAAATTTGTAGATACCCATTCAGTCACCTCTTTTATTTTCAAATGAACGTCTAATGTGGGTCATTTCCACTGCAGTCAAAGAGTAGCTGATCAAAAAGAAGAGCTAGACCAATGTTAAATTATTTCTGTACTTAACACCGCATCAGAAGATAAAAAGGCAGGTTAGCCTGAGAATAAATCAGTTCAATTGATGATCAGAATCGTAACTCTTAACTGCTCCCAATTTTGCATAACATTTCTAATTTTGCCTCATATTTTGCCTTGTCCCTCACAAAATGTCTATTTTTTGTTAAATGACTTAGGATTAAAGCCAGTCAGTAATATCAGGCATAATGTCTACTTCTTATTGTTCAGAAAATGTAAGTTGTTGGAAAAGCTGTTGTTCTACTAACTGCTTTAAGTAATTTAGAGTAATATTTTAGAAATGTCCCTGATTTTGTGCCTTTACTCCTCATTAATTTTGGATTTGTCCTGAAATTATGAGCAATGAAGTTGAGATATGATCAGTACAAGGGATTAGTTTCACCCTGAGACCCGAAGTGACTTTCCAAAGATAACAATCAAAGCCAAAGAGCAGTTGCACTTGTGGATGTCATTGGTAACAATATTAGCAAATCCAAACCTGTTCATAATGGTTGCAAAATCTGGGTCTATATCAGAACACCAAAAGTTCACATTTTCGAATATTCTTACATCGATCCCTAATCAGCAAACACTGACAACACTGAACATTCAAAACAGCAAATTTTTTTCCTAGGAAAAAATTTGCTGTTCCAAAACACATAAACACAACACAAGCACACCAAACAAACAGCAATCCACACACATACATCCAAAATCTTACAGCTAACCCTACACTAAACTGTACAAACACCACTAACTTTCCACTTACCTTAACCCAAACCCTAACCCTAAGGTCTGTCACTATCGCACACTGACCTCACCCGCACCCTAACGCTAACTCACCTAACCCGCCTTAACCCTCACGTCCACAAAATCGCACACATACCTCCTTCGCACCCTAACCCTAACTCACCTAACCCATGCCCAATCGCACACTTACCTGAACCCAACTCGTAACTTTCCATCACAGCACTAAAAATAGCAAAACGACAGAAACGGACAACCGAATTCTTTCCCTTGGAAAAAATTTGGTTATCTGTCGTTTCACTATTTTCAGCGTTCGGTGAATAGGGGTTGATGTAAGAACATTCGAAAGTATGAACTTTCAATGTTCTGATATAGACCCGCAAAATCCTTTGCAAGACTCAAGGAATTATTGTTGACTCAGGTTTTATGAGCACCCAACACTTACAAATAAGAGTGAATCAACAATAACAGAATGAGAAAATCCATGAATTACTTCCAAAAGGTCTAATACTGAATAGATGGTAGATGAGAATAAATCTCCAGTTTGTTCCTACCCTGATGGTGTACTAAAAGGTGCTGATACATACAACATTGACCTGCTTCAGCCATACTTTAATTAAAATAGCTTCTCCACAATGTTGTTACATTCATGAGTATGAATGCCTGAAAAAATGTGGGCACAAAGGCAGACAGTTGATGCCTGAAAGTGCACCTGAGCTTCAGTTAGAAATGTGACAATAGTTACAACCAAGTCAGAAGTGATGCCAGTGCTGTTATTGGCAGACTGTGTATTAGAATAAGTCAACCTATTTGGGACCAGTGTTATGCAGTTCCTAGTTATTGGCCATTAAACTAGTTTAGGTTCTCTTGGTATCACATGAAAATGTGGTATTCATGTTCGGGTCTATATTATAAGAATGAAGTTTTACAGCTTTGAACACCATATGAGCGACACCATATGAGCGAAGTTGTAAAACATCTAAACCAAAATAAAAAAATGTAAAAACAAAAGAAAAACCTACCTGATCGCTCTGAGCAGGGGGGCAAGCCACCCTCATCCCCCACACCCCCTGCTACTTAAATATACCAACTCCGAGATCAAACTACATTGAAGTAAAGGGAAGAATTCCCTACAATGATCTCCATTCACACTTGCAAGGTTTTAAATATTCGACCATTTGGTGTCACCCCCATGGTGTTCAAATATTTAAAACTTTGTTCTTATAATATAGACCCCTCATGTTCAATGTGCATTTCTCCCCATGGCAACAAGAGGAAACTTTAACCAGATATAGCTGTCAAAGGGACAAAAAAGAAAGACAGAAAAACTACATTTCCTGAAACCAGTATAACAATGCTAGGATGTGCAGTACTAATAAAACTGTACAAGCAGGCACACTGCAGCAGAGCTGCAAGGAAAAAGCTGTTTTAAATTATTAGTGTATTCTGAAACATAAACAAGAGTACACAGCTAAAGTTTAGCATCTGCCATCAATAGGTCCATAGCTTTATAAGACATAACTAAGCTAATGGCTTAAGGGCCCTTACAAGCCTAGCCAATATTACCTGATTTTACCAGATATATGGTCCCTACAGGCAAGAGGATGGCATGGATTTGTGGCCTGTGCATTGAGTATCTTATAGGTTCGCCCTAACTATAAGGTTCATAGGCACTACCCCAGGTGTGAATTTGTGATTTCCCATCCAGCAATTAAAATTGCATTTGAAGAGGACCAGGGAAGGCCTCTGCTTGATGTGAATAGGAAGCCTGTTCTAAAGAAGGGGCAATCTGTGAGACACATACCTGTCCCTCCAGCATGTCACTGATTAAGTTTAGATCCCTAGGTCGGATGACCCTCATGCAGTTTGACTTGCAGATGTATAGTGGTTCCATCAGGGCTGGATTTGTGAGTGCCTTGTAGGCCAGGCATAGGTAACCCTTTAATAGTCAGTAGGAGACAGAGTAAAGGGATAGGGCTTTTTGTTTATTTTCATCTTGTACTACCATTTCTATGCAGTTGTTCATATGGTCATGCAGGGCTTATGTGTACACCTCTGTATAGGTTTCTGTGTTTTCTGGACTTGGAGGACCTTATAAATTTGCTGTGTTGTACCTTAATGGGGGGGGTAATTTACCTTAGTTTTAAAGTTTTTTGGCTTAGGTGGGATGACTAGTTTGACCTTTATTTCATGGGAGACCGCTTTGTGTTCTGATCTTACTAATGAGGACATCACATGGGGGGGGGATGCAGCACTCTCCCGTATTTGTGAGTCCCAGATCTAGGATGTATGTTCCCTTAGTCGAAGTACAGACTAGCTGCTCCAGGGCCTTTGAATTTACAAAGTCAAGAAATTTTTGGGCCTACATGTTTGTGGTCATGTATACCTTCCAATTAATAGAGGGGGTAGTTAAAATCACCCAAGGGTATGGTATTAGGCTGGATGGTTGATTCTAGTAACTTTAGGTATGATGTATGAGTTTGCTGGTTTATGGCAAGGGACCTGAAGCTAGCAAGAATATGGTAATGGATTTTTTCCCATGATTAGTTTGACATGGAGTAACTCAAGCGTGTCAAATTGTTTGACCAGCCTTCAGGTGTGCTCATCCTTTATGTAGATAGATACACCTCCTCCTCTGGCTCTTATATGTTAATTAGGTGGTCGAAATCTATGAAGGGCATTATAACTATGCACTGCCAGATTTCTTTCCATGGCTTTGAACCATGTTTCAGTAATTGCACAGATGTCAGCATTCTCCAGAGTGAGGGCAGCTTCCTGATAGTGCGGTTTCATGTTGAGGCTCCTAGCATTGAGCAGAAACACCTTTAGCTTGTCCTGAGCAGCTTTCGTTATGCTGGAAGGTTTGCCTGTTTTGCAGTGCCTAAAAAGACACTATATGGGTGGATGATATTTTGGCCAGTATCCAAAAGCCTAGAGGTGACAGGTGAAAACCATCCTTGGCAAAGCATTGTGGTCTTTCAACCATGTCATAGACCCCTCTGGAATGTAAACATTAGCTAAGCCAATTGTTAAAATCAATTATTTTCTGCTGGTATTGTGGCATCATCCTTGGAGATGGTAGAATGCTGTTCAGTGCTAGACTCATACCTGTCTATAAAACATATTCTGAAAGATCAATCACGTCTCTCTTCATATAGTCCAAGGAGGTACATCTCAGGTCATTCACACTCACATGGGCTATGACTGAGTCATACTGTTACTTAAACTTAAGTGACCTGAGTGCTTGCATTATCTGGTGAATCCTGGCCCCTGACAGGTAACTAATTTTAACCTTCCCTTATCCAGCCTGGTAAGAGGGACATCAGTGGTCTCCTATGACCAGAATATTGGGTTGAGGAGTGTTTTCCCTTATGGCTTGGTAGTTGAGGCACAATGAGATGTGTCATTATGCGTTGTGTTGGGAATTGTCTTCTTTATGTACATGCAGAGTTTCTGAGGACTGCATGTGAGAGGTTTTTGAGGTTTGGGTAAG
This sequence comes from Protopterus annectens, assembly GCF_019279795.1. Taxonomy (NCBI): domain Eukaryota; kingdom Metazoa; phylum Chordata; order Ceratodontiformes; family Protopteridae; genus Protopterus; species Protopterus annectens. Next base: position 253,107,369 of record NC_056727.1, on the reverse strand, counting down.
TTACATGTGAGCACCTCTGCATATATGTGTCTATGTGTGTATTCTTTTGTGGCTGCAGTGAGGGATGTGTGTGAGTCACTTTCAATCTGTTTGTCACTTTTTGTGTCTGTATGTGAGAGTCTAGCCTCCAGTGTCAATGTGTAACTACATTTCTCAGATACTCTATTTATCTGTTCGAGAATTAAATGGTTGTCAGTGTACATAAGGCAATTGTTACATTATCGCAGGATACCCATGTTGGATGCACAGATAGTAGGAAAGTGCCAATCTATGGTTGCAGGTCCTAATGTCTACTTCAGATGACTGAAATGGTGGTTATTTGTAACTGGATGAGACAAGGGTGCTTACTTGGTGTAATCTGCAGCTAACCTAACCAGCAATGCTGCCCAGCACCAAATCAGATGCTGTCTGAGCAGAATTAGACTTGGGTATTATAATAAGGTAACTAGCACAGTGAACTTTCACAGTATAATGAAAATAAGCAATGTTTCTTGATGTTTGCATCTATATAGGAGGGTACGGGAACAGCTCTGCAAATGTGCCGAATTTATACCAGCACTGGAAATACAGAAAACTGACTACTGAGTGCTCTAGCCAATAAAACAACTACAGTTGGAGGCCTTTTTTGTGCTTCATGACTGAGATAGACCAGGTAAACACCTACTGCCACTAGATGAATAATCCCAGTCCTCCTAATGTAAATCCACAGTAAAAGAGTGTCTAGAGTGAAATGTTACCACAGACAAACTTACACATACAGCAGTGTACTTTAAACAGCTTATAAAAGTGTATTTTTTTAAATAAAATTACTTTGTGTTGTAGAAATGAGCCAAAAGCTACTCAATCGTGCATAATGTATAAAGGAACTAAATTTCTGATACAATGTCAACTACAAATTAAGCTGATCACAGAATAAATAAGAAAACAACATCAGTAAAGTGAGTATTAGGCACTGACATTAAAATGAACCATATAATTTAACAATGCTAATAGTAAACGTATTTTGGTGCACACACAATGATGTAGACCTCATTGCTCAAATGTCCTACTTCATAAAAATAGGAGAAGATTCCTAGATAAGTACAGTGTTCATTTTTGATATACATATAGCGAGAGAGAAAGTAGAGATATGAAAATGTTTCAAAGTGTAAAATCTATCATCATTCTGTGCATACCTATAGATAAACCATCTAAGAAAGTAAAAATGGCAAGGTATGTTACCATAAGAGGAACTGGCTATACCAGGAGCTGTGTTGAATAAACAACCACCTTGGCTAAAGGCTTGTGTTCTAAGGCTTCTTCCTTAGTGCAATGAGATTCTCTGCCTGCCATTGTGTAAATTCACTCTTCTAGGTATAATGCTTATGCTAATTATGGCTCATCTCATTAGTGTTTCTAGATCAATAAATTTGCGTAACAAGAAACTTTGATAAACATTATGAAGATTACTACACAATACCATGCACACATCTGAATACCTGTAGGCAGCTCTGTGCATGTGCAGGAAGCCAATTATTTTAGTGTGGAGAAAACTGCCATCCCATAATTAACCACCTGATGATATAGCCACCATTGAGCATATTTTCTCAGCAGCAGACAGAGGAATGGAGGACTACTGTGGCTCAAATCAAGTGCAATTGGATGCATAAAAATATAATGTTTATATTATTTATTGTGCCATCCATGAAACAAAAGAGTTTCCCATCAATGCATGAAGGGTGAGACAAATGAGAACTGTTTTGGACACCAGTTTTCTGACATGTTTTTTCTTTTTTTCTCAAATGTTTTTATTAAAATTTTAAATACATATAAACTATCTCAATTCATAAATAGAAATAAACATATGAATTTACCAATAGCATACAAGAAATAACAAAAAGTATGAAAAGAAAAAAATAATACTATTTACAAGGATGTATAAGTGAACACATATTTAACATTATTCCCCCAAAAAAGATGTCAAACCATATTACAGTTAAATTTCTCCAGTATCTCTGTAACCTTTAGCCAGGAGCTGAGATATGAGGTAATTTTTTCTGTTCTTAGCTTGATAGTAGACATTTCCATTTGACAAACATCAAGAGTTAATTTCTTGAATTCTTTGAATGTAGAAGTCTCACTTTTCCACTTAGAGGAAATCAATATATGAGCAATAGCTAATAGAGTCAATAGTAGCTAAAATTTAGATCTGGGAACACACTTAGGTATAGATGCATTAAACAAAACCAAGGATTTGGTCAAATAAAAATTATCGTTAAAACCAGTTTGCAAGAAATAATTTTTATCTTTCCAAAATAATTTAAGAAGATTACAATAATAAAACATGTTGCCAATTAGCATTCAATTTTAATTTACATCTCCAATATCTTATTTCTTGGTTAAATATCAATTCCATTTTATGAGGTGTAATAAAACTTTTAGGTTAAAAATACTATCTTGCATTTTTCTTGTGTCAAGCTGTGCAGTGACACTGAAGTAATCCCTGGGGTATATGCGATCTCCCATCCATTGGTCAAGATTCCTCTTGATGTGGTTCTGAGGGATCTAGATTTTTGAGGTGAAGCATATTCATCAATCACCTCTGAACAAGCGGTATGAGACTGAATAAAGCTGGAGTTCTTTCAGTCGGGCAGCATAAGAGACATTTTTTGGACCCTTTTATTTTTTGGTGAGACTTTTGGGGCCTTTCAAGCTGCATCAGGTGATGTGACCATGATCTCAGTGGGCTTATATAGAAGGTTTTTTCCTAACTACTTTAGCAACATGAGTGTGTCAAGAAAGACTAACTGTCAACTTGGGTCCCCAGATCCCTGATGACTTTTTCTGTGCTCAGTGGATTGTCACATGGCTCTGGCACCAGTTATCCGCTTCTGTGAGGCCCTTCTGGAGGATATCTGTGTCAGATGTGTTTTCATCAAACTTTTTGTTCAGCATAATACCCTCCTGTGTTTGCTTGTACTCAGAAAAGTAGATGCGACCAGGGAGGACTGCCTGGGACACACTTGTTGTGACAGGCTTTGAGTCTGACATGGCTCCAGCAACTCTGACCCTGTTGTGACTGTCTCGAAAAAGTCAACCAAGTTTAAGAGGCAGACACATCCGGTCCCATGGATGCTGTGTTTTGCCTTAGTGAGGGCAGTTCTCACCTGCTTGTTGAGATGTTTGGGGGCTACAATCGTTTGCGAACCTAAACCTGTCAGCCATATGTGTGGTTGTGTAATTTTTTCACATCATTTCATTTTTTTGAACTAATATCTGAGAGTTTCCTGGGTTTCCTTCTAAGGTTGCTAAAGAAGGCCTTATGATTGTCTGATCTTTAGAGTCCTTATTTTTTTTTTCTCTTTTTGCCTTGGATGATTTTTTTGAGAGAGCTCTTTTTTTTTTACTTAATGATCAAAGGTGTGTCTTACCTCAAGGATTTTTTTCTATCTTTGTAGTAGCTTCTCCTTTTGTTGTAGAGCTTGTTTATTTGACTGGGCTTGCCTTTGGTACAGAGAGTCTTAGTTTTGTTTGGGATTGCCTGATCCATGCAGTCCTCAGGGGGGCCTTAGGGAGACCCACACAGTTTTTTTAGAAGTGTGAAATCGGCTTTGAGAAGTTTTTCACTGGATCCATGTTAAGTGATGATGAGATCAAGTATGTTTTCACCTCTCTTGGGGGGATGGTGAGTTGTTCCATGGCATTTGAGTTTATGAAACTCCAGGAATCTTTGGGTTAGAGTGTTGGGGCTTGAGTAGTGTTCCATGAGGTTGGAGTTTGAGAGGGTGTGGCCTAACACATGCTACAAATTGCAGAGCAGTCTTGCCTATGGTTAATTGCACCTGGATGGTCATGAATATGGAATAAATTTCTAGAAAAATGCTTTCCACTGTAATGAAAAATAAGTTTGCTTTGAGGAAATCAAAATTAGTTATTTTATCCTTTTTCTCAGGAGTTTGATTATTAATAATTTTCTAATAATCCCAGTAACTTTCATTATAATATATTTTTATGCTTTTGATTGCTTTATATAGTTTATATAGATAACCTTTTCCATGAACTGTTTGATTACCGATGACAATCAAAACTTCTATAACTTTAGGAATATTTTGTCTAGTTGATGGCAACTTTGATTCTAATCTATTAATGATATATTGTCTTAGTTCTTGTATTAGCAACCACAGTTCATTTCCAGTAACATAACTATTCAAGAGTTGATTTATTTGAATAACTTTTCCAGAATGCAAGAATTGATGCCAATACATTAGAATTTTTCTTTCTATTATTTTACTAATGTCTAAAGTATCAATATTATACAGTGTACATGCTACTGGGAATAACAAAAATGACAATGCCTTAATATCTGGATTTCTATTCAAATAGCATTTGAAAATATTTATGTGTTAGTGATATAATTTGGAACATAGATAGATAAGTTTATTATCTAGAATATAATTTCTTACCATAAAATAAAATTATTAGGTAGAGTTTTGCATAATATGAGAAAAATTAATAATTTGATTGTAACCAAATATGTTCTTGAATTTGTTTCCATTAAGCTGAATAAGATGAGTTTAACCATGAAGTCAGAGTCTTAACGACAGAAGATAAAGCATACATTTCAATGTCAGGAAGGTTACTTCCCCCTGCCTCCCAATGTTTTAAGTGATCATTTAATGCAATTCTAGATTTATTGGAGTACCACACGTAGTTTAAGATTAACCTGTTAAATTGCTGTATATATTTTTTTCAGGAAGAATAAGAATTGCTTGTATAACATATAATACTTTTCTAAAAATAATCATTTTAAGTAAAAAAAAATGTCTGTCCTCCATAGTAAAGAAGCATTTATTCAATTTTTCCAAGAGACGTAATATTATTTATGATCTTATTAAAAGTAATTGCTATTGTTTCATTCAAATCCTTTGCTAAAGTGACCCCAGAGTATTTAATTTCATTGTCAACAACTATATATTCATCAAGGTATTTATTTATATTCTTCTTACTACAATTTGTAGGCAGTATCTTGATTATATTTTCATTAAATTTAAGTCCAGAAAGTGCTTGGAAAAGATATATTGAATCAACTAAAGCTTGTAAAGAGTTATTATGATCACATAAAGTTAATAAGATGTCATCAGCAAACAACGTAATTTTGAAATCTAAACATATTAAAACAAATACCTTTAATATCTACCTTCATCTTAATATAATTAGCAAAAGTTTCAATGACCAGAGTGAATAACAAAGGGGATAAAGGACAGCTCTGTTGCATACTTTTAAAAACATCAATAGATCTGGATAAGCATGATCTAATCTTTACATAAGCTAAAGTGTTAATATATAATGCTTTATCAATTGAGTAAAATCTTGAGAGAATCCATACTCATACAAAGCAAAAAATAAATAGTCCCAATGGTCTGAGTCAAAGGCATTACTGATGTCCAACCTTACTAAAGTCATAGTATTTTTTGAGAGATTGATATAGTCTATTAGTGTAAGAATTCATTTTGTGTTGTCTAAAGTGTTTCTATCTTTTATAAATCCTGTTTGATCTTTATCAGTAAAGGTAATAAATATTTTATCTATTAATGTCTGTCACCATAAACATTTTACAATCAATATTTAATAAAGATATTGGTCTGTATGATGAACAATCATGCAGATCATTATCTGATTTAAAAATTGGTGAATTAGTGTATATTTCCAGGAGGGGGGTTATTATTTTCTTTAGCTAAAGTATATACTGTTAATAGTAATTCTAAAACCTCTTTAGTCCATAGCTTGTACATTTCAGGTATAATATCAATTCCTGGAGCCTTATTTAACTTTAAATTATTAATTTCAGATTTAAACTCAGTCATTGTAATAGTTTTATCAATTAGTTACAATTTTTTCTTAGTATATTTCTTAAAGAAGGATTCTATTACATTATTGAGGTTCAGTTTGAATATTATATGAGTTAATTAATTTAAAAAGTGTTTTAAAAGCCTCTAAAATATCATCTAAATCTGAAACTCTTTTTTTGTATCTGGAATATATAATTCTTTTATCTTGTTGGATTTAATAATCTTTGTTCTGTTTGCTAATAATCTTTGTTTTTTAGGATTCATAGTGTAAGAATTTAATTTGATCTTTTCTAAATTAATTATAATTTTATGATGTAATATTTCTGAATAGTTTTTCTTCAACTCATCAAATTCACCTTATAAATTAGTGTTTCCATTCTGTATATCTAACTTTAATGTATCAATTTTTGTTTGCAAATCTAATACATCTTTATTCTACTGCTTTTTCCTATTAATAAATCATCATAAAATCTTGAAAAATAAGTATTCTTTTAGAGATTCCCATACATATGTTACTGATATGTCATCAGTAAGATTTATATTTAAAAAGGTTTGTAACTCATTTATATAAAAATCCTTAAAGTCTTTTAAGTTAGTTATGTAAGATGGAATTGTAATAATAGATATATTTTGTTTAGTACACATTGCCAAATCAAATACTACAAAGGACATGCAAATGTTTCATCTTTATTAAATTTTGAGGATAAATCTGTTGAAATGTATACTCTATCAGTTCTTGACTAAGCACCATGACAATGTGAATAGTAAGTGAAAAATAAAGAATTTGGCTCAGCATCTACATTTATGTCTTTAATATTAAGCATGTCAATGAAATTAATTAAAGCCTTAGAAGTGGCTGGTTTTCTACATGTATTTTTAGCATCAGTATTGGTTTACCTTCATAATTCTGACAGCCACATCCCCAAAAAAAATGCAAACTGTGACTTCTCAAAACCGCAAACACCGATGTTCTGAATAACAAAATCTCGCCCCCTTTTTGACCTTGTTTCAGCTGTGGAGTGGTCAGAAATGTTGACGTTCGCTGTTTGTTTGAAATTTAGAGAAGTCGGTGGGACAGAATTCATAGAAAAGGTTCAGGTATCTGCACATTCATGGATGTCCTTTCGACAATATGAAGGTAAACCATTAGTATCACTATCAGCTAGTATACAATTAAAATCATCCACCAGAATTACTCTCCATTTAGAATATAGTACAATATTATCACACTGATGTTTGACCTCTTTAAAACCTAGACCTGGAATCCAATATAGCTTAATTCATGTCTAAATGTTTTTTATTTATAATCAAAGATATGAAACAGGACATGTCAGACTTATCATAATATGTATTTATGATTTTAGGCATCAAAACTGAATTTTTCTGCAAAACAGCCACACCTCTTTTTTTTTAATTACAGTAAGAGCTTATTAACATAGAATAGATATCTGTGTTAAGTCTATTAATATATTTTTGTATTAGATATGTTTCTTGTAGATGTACAATCTGTGCAATATGTAATTTTAGATATTTGAATAAACATTCCTTTTGCTATCCATTGACTTTAATAGACACTTTTATTGTTGACAGGATTAGTCATATGTATCTGTTATTTGTTCAGTAAGTATGAAGAAAACATATATATTTCTAATGAAAATGATATATATATATATATATATATATATATATATATATATATATATATATATATATGTATATATCTTTAGAACTAGACATTTAAGGTTCAGAGACACTCTGTGATAAACAATTATGAAGGAAAACATTAAAAAAAATGTAAGTAATAAACAGTGAACAATCCCTGAGGTATAAACACCCACATATTCCTTACAATAAAAAAAGTTCACAAGAAACTTGGTGCATTATATAGAAGCAGCCAATACCTCATCAAGGCAGCTAGAATCTCTATTGCCAACTCCCAGCTAATCTCTGCCTTACTCTATGCATCTCCCATACTTACAAACTTAGATAGATAGACCTAAACAAGCTGGGGGCCTGCTATAATAAAACTGCAAAATTTGCCATTGGTGCTTCCTACCGCAGCCACTATTGTATCTTCCTTAAAGAACTCAACAGGCTAGAACTCCCACAACTCCTTCACCTGAATCAACTCTCCTTTGCTCATAAACTTGTAAACCATACCCTCAAAATCCCCTAACTTCAAACTCTTCTCCAACCCTACCACTCCTCTAGACCCCTATGTTCGAGCATCAAAAATCTACTCCATGTTAACAAAGCCAAAACTCTGCAGGAGAAACTCTATTTTCTTGTGCCATATCCAAACTTTGGAGCAACCTTCCCCCTCCATCACTACTCTACCTTCCTGGAATCATTTCAAGACTGCACCTAAATTGCACCTAAATATGTCCTGGCTCTGTCCTTGCTCAAATCCTGATTAACCCCCCCCCCACCCTCATCCTTCCTTCACTCCTACTCTCATCCCAACTTTCTATAAATTAGCTAACTGCCACTAATTGCTAATCTCATGCTGATAATGTTATTCCACTCTGCTTAAGTTAGATAACTTAGTCTATTTTTAACTATGCAATCTTAGTTGCTTTGTTTGCTATTATTATTATTATTTTATTAGATAGTTGATAGTCTACTTCTTACTATGCAACCATAGTTGCTTTATTCTTTACAGTTATTGTCTACTACTGTAAAAATACTGACTGTTATGATTGCTGAACATCATTATCTCTATTGTGTACTACAATCACTCATGTACAATCTGTAGAGCTTTTCTTCCCAGGCATACACTGAAAAAGGACCTGTGTCCAGTCGGAATTTCCTGGTAAACAAATGTAAATAAATAAATAAATCCAACCCCACACTTGAATAACATTACCATTCATGTGTACCCACTAAGATCACTACCAAGATGCACTGATTTATTTTAAATAGAAAGAGGCTAATTAATTAGATTAACATATGAATTATATATTCAGATTAATAACGCATTTCATTTCATAAACAATAACAAACAAAAACTAATATACCAAAATGATGCATACTTGAGCTCTAAAATCACCTGGGTTAAGCATTTTTTTTAATAAAAAATATTTGGTGATTTAATTGTAGAAATATAGAGACTGTAGAGCTTAGAATGCAATAAGCAAATAAGAATGTAAAGATATCAAAATGATGTTAAAAGAACTTAAGTGTTTAATAATAAATATACTTATGAGCATATAGAATGTTGGACATTGAATATAAACTATTGTTGTAAGTGTGTAAAGACACCAGTGAAAAGTTTAAAGCAATGACAGTCAAAATAGAATAGCTGTAATGACTTCAATGGTCTACATCAGAAACTCAGATGGTTAAAAGAGCGAATGCTCTTTGATCAAGCTATAAATATTGAAGGCACTAAATAGCGAAGACACTGAACAGTGATTTTTTTCCCAGGGGAAAAAAATCATTGGGCCGTTTTCAAGAGTTTGCCATTTCCTCCACTGTGGTGCAATCTTGGAGTTGATATATTTAAGTAGGGGGGTGTGGGGAGCAGCAATTTTTGTTTTCCGTTCCGTGTCTTCGCTATTTTGTACATTCGATTTTTACTGCTTGATCAAAGAGCGTTCACTCTTTTAACAGTTTGAGCTTCTAATATAGACCCGACTTCAAGAAGTAATGTGATATATTCTGTTTGATAGTGGCAATAAACACATAAAATAAATTTGAAACCTACAATTTAATCAACAGTCCAAAGTACCTTTAAAAGAAAGATTAGTGCAGATATTAAAATTACTGACAGTATAACAGATTGCTTCATTGATAGTTATCTGTTTTTATTTCATAGGAGATAAACTGTGAGATTGCTAAAGCAAAACATACAAACAATGCCATATAAATAGTAAGATAGGGAGCCAAAAATGTCCATAAAGTCAAGAAAGCTAATAAAATGTTAAACATTTCATCGAGGTAAATATATTAAATAAGATGACATCTACAATGTAAATGTTTGTGAGTATTTACTATGCACAGACCTTAATGAAATATCAACTATTTGTGAGAATATCACAGCCTTACAAAAAAATTAAGCTAAAATAGATGTCAGTGTCTAGACATCCTGTAGAAATTTACATGAATGAAAAACATATATAAATGGAAAGGATTGCATGACAAAACATTTCACCAATATGTCAATCAAAAAAATCATCATTTTAATAGCTAATATATGATAAATAACCTATAATAACTTATAGGATCTATGTCTATTTTGAAATGTTATTTCCTTTAGAGAGCAATTGCATCCCTTTAAATAATAATTAAGTATATAGTATATTATTTTGTATAAACAGAACAGATAAAAAAGCTAATATTTGATTAAATTAATAATAATAAGATCCACTTTATGAATAGATTAAAGCTGTGAGTGCTTATAAATGAACTAAAGTTGTAAAATAGGATGTGTCACTTTAAAAAGGAAAGAAAAATGTAAACTGTTCATGTATGACCTTTAACCCTGAAGATGACATAACCAGGAAGCCGTACTAAAAGGATTAAGCTAGTCACATGATTGCAAAGGAGTTCTAATGAAAGAGAATGTCTGGGCCACAAGAAAACCAAAGACAAAGAAGAAACAGAATGCAATCTGACTTGCGATCTCGGCGGGAAGCAATTTTGCCATGTTGGATGAAGAAGGAACCACCAAAAATCTGTGGGCTCTCTTAATGCCAAAGGAAAAGGACTGGTACTTTTAAAATTCTGGGAATCCAAGCAGTAAGGAAGTTAACCATATTATCCTGTTCAGAATTTTGAGGCAGACAATAAATATGCAGGTTATTCCTTCTAACATTTTTCAAGGTCTTCTAATTTTTTAAGTAGTGAAATATTTTGTTTAAGTAAAAAATCCATCTGATGTTTTTTGTCAGTCTGCCTTCTATATCATTTAAATACTCCTCCATGCTGGCAATTTGAGTTTTCTGAAATCAAGCAATCCTGTATAATTGTTTCATTTGTTTTTTTACATTCTTATTTTAAGGTATCAAGCTTATTGTCCATTTTGTCCATTTTTATTGAAAAATCATGAATATTGTTTAGTAGAGATTATAGCTCCTTCTTTAAGGTTGAGTCCTGAGAATTAATCTTAGAGTAACTCATGTCTGATCAGTGTTTAAGCCCTTTCTTTTTATAAATGACAGGAATATAAAATCATAGAAGTAAAATTAAAATGCAGAGTTCCACAGTTCTTAATAGAAGATAATCTCAGAGTTTAAAGAATCCATGACACCAAATAATTGATAATTTCTGAGCTCATTGAGGGTGAGGCAATTATGACTGTTAAAGATGATTGAAGATCTCTTTTTTGGAGTACAGAGGTGGTGTAAGGATGACTGCAAGATTTTTCCAGACATCCTACATAAGCATTACAGCTGGATGCTCCTGCAGGAGGGCTATATCATGTCTCAGTATAGTGTTGATTCCTGGAATAGTTTGACCAAGGCATTCACCCTTCATATAGGCACCCTATCACCTGGAGGAAAGGTGCCAACACCTCTACAGTGACATTGGCTAATGGGAGACAGAAATTAGGGCACAGTCACCACCTCAGTAATGTAAGCTTACTATCTTTTCATCTTCTTTGGGATGTTCCTGTTAAGGGTTGCCACAGTGGATCATCTGTTTCCATTTCTTCCTGTTCTCTGCATCTTGCTCTGTCATACCAACCACCTGCATGTCCTCTCTCACCACATCCATAAACCTTATCTTAGGCCTTCTTCTTTTCTTGTTACCTGGTAGCTTCATCCTTAGCATCATTTTCCCAATATATTCAGCATCCCTCTTCAGCACATGTCCAAACCAATGTAATCTTGCCTCTCTGGGTTTGTCTCCAAACCTTCCAACCTGGGCTGAATCTTTAATATACTTATACCTAATTCTGTCCACCCTCGTCACACCGAGTGCAAATCTTAACATCTTTAACACTGCCACATCCAGCTCTAACTCCTGCCTTTTTGTCAATGCCACTGTCTCCAACCCATATAACATAGCTGGTCTCACTACCCTCTTGTAGACCTTCCCTTTCACTCTTACTGGTACTCGTCTGCCACAAATCACTCCTGGCACTCTTCTCCACCCACTCCATCCTGCCTGTACTGTCTTCTTCACCTCTCTTCCATACTCACCATAACTCTGAACCATTGATCCCAAGTATTTAAACTCATCCACCTTCGCCACCTCTACTCCTTGCATCCTCACCATTCCTCTATCCTCCCTCTCATTCACACACATATATTCTGTCTTAGTCCTGCTGACCTTCATTCCTCTTCTCTCTAGAGCATATATCCATCTCTCCAGGGTCTCCCCCACCTGTTCCCTACTCTCACTACAGATCACAATGTCATCTGCAAACATCTTAGTCCACGGGAACTCCTGTCTGATCTCGCCTGTCAACCTGTCCATCACCATTGCAAATAAGAAATGGCTCAGAGCTGATCCTTGATGTAATCCCACCTCCACCTTAAACGCATCCATCACCATCACCACAGACCTCACCGCTGTCACACTACCCTCGTACATATCATGTACCACTCTTACATACTTCTCTGACTCTCCCTACTTCCTCATACAATACCACAGCTCCTCTCTAGGCACCCTGTCATATGCTTTCTCTAAGTCTACAAAAACACAATGTAACTCCTTCTGACCTTTTCTGTACTTCTCCATCAACATTTTCAGAGCAAACATTGCATCTGTAGTGCTCTTTCCTGGCATGAAACCATACTGCTGATCACTAATCATCATGTCCCTTCTTAACCTAGCTTCCACTACTCTTTCCCATAACTTCATGCTGTGACTGATCAATTTAATCCTTCTGTAGTTACTACAGCTCTGCACATCACCATTATTCTTAAAAATGGGTACCAAACCACTTTTTCACCATTCCTCAGGCTTCCTCTCACTTTCCAAGATTTCATTAAACAATCTGGTTAGAAACTCCACTGCCATTTCACCTAAACACCTCCATGCTTCCACAGGTATGTCATCTGGGCCAGCAGCCTTTCCATTCTTCATCCTCTTCATAGCTATCCTTACTTCCTCCTTGCTAATCCATTGTACTTCATGATTCACTATCCCTGCATCATCCAACCTTCTCTCCCTCTCATTCTCTTCATTCATCAGCCCCTCAAAGTACTCTTTCCATCTGCCCAACACACTCTCCTCACTTGTGAGTACGTTTCCCTCATTATCCTGTTTATCGTTACCTTTTATCTTAACAAGTTACCTGAGACTTAATGGCATCATTCAATTTCTCATTATGTCCTGTTTATGTTTCTATCCTCTGCAGAGACTGAGAGGAATAAGGAGATGCACATGCTCAGACTAGAGCACTTAACAGCGTACTGGGGTGGGTATACATGCTATGAGTATACATGCTGTGAGTATACATGCTGTCATGAAAAATGTCAGTGATCACATAGTAGCAGTTCTAGCCATTAAAAATACTTCTGTATTACTTTACAGCAGTAGCACATTTGTAAGTGCTAGTACATCTCAAGGTTAGTAGTATGACTGTGCAACGTTAGAAGTGCATTTCTCCATACCTCTTCTTGTATAGGTGGACAGGTGGATCATCATACTATGGCTATGTGCACCAAGACTCATAGGATAGCTGTAGATTCAGCCTCATCCCCACTCTAAAAAATAAAGTTTTGTTGTGATGGCAAAGTATATTTGTCCCACTAATGTCAATGCACCACTACAAGGTCCATATATCCATAAGTTGTAATTTGCTGACCATTTAGATTATATAATAGAAGAATTTCCTCTCATCTATCACCTGTGCTGGACATATTTATTGTGTGATCAGCATGTTTATTATGTATATGTACAGTTTTATAATTGTCAAAACTAAAATAGCATCATTGGCCACAAACACAGATGTACTGTCTTGATAACTAGATCCTGCAGTTAGCATTCTGTTATGTCAGAGTGCATGTGAAGATGGCTTTGGATTAGGCCCCATACATTATATTCAGACAAACTGGTCGATGACATGCCTGTTTAAATCCTTCTATTAAAAGATTATTATGCATTACTGTATGAGTATTAACATAAAAACAATTTGACTATTCATTGTTTTTTATATTTTTCTTCCTCCACCCTATTTATTGCTATCCTTTCTCTTTCATACATTTGTAATTTTTTTTGCTTTTCTCTATTTCTGTTATCATACTCAGGAACACAGCAACATGCACCCAATATACTGGTAAGTGCTGTTGCCCCCTCCCCCCCCAGGGGATTGTGGCAGTGCCATCTCCACCACAACCACCACCAGGGGCACTCAGCACATCTGGGTCTCCCCCTGCCACAATTGCCTTCACAAGTACAACCTTAACTGTATCATCTGTGTCAGGTAGCCCTGCAATGAAGAGTAATACAGCTGTACTCATTAGTAGCAGTCCCAAGTAGAGGTGATACTTTTGTCATCAATCAAGACCTGGCAGAGCTTCTAGGGGATATAATATACAAGAATATGGATGCCCAAACTGGCCACATGGAGACCATGTTCCTTGTTGAGCTACATCCCTGATCAGCACTAACTACTCCTTCTAAGACAGGGCCCAGTGGTGATAGTTCCCAAGGTTATAAATAATCCTCCATTGGAGAGACTGCAGCTTCAAACCCCGGTCCTATCTCAATCCTGATATTCCCCTCACTTTTGCATCTCTGCTCTGTAAGGTGTATAATCCTCCCTCACCATTGTCTTCCCTCTGTTTATCTGATGTCTTCTTCTCCTTTGTGTTCCCCTCCCTCATTGTGTGATTCCACTACTCTGTCAGCTATGTATATCTTTCCCTGATAACTAATTTTGCTCTCCTAGCAACCACATAAGGAATGTGGCATGTTTTGGAAGAGAAACTGAATAAAAAAAAGGTTAACATCAAAATCTATGCACATTAGGTCAGGAGGATATATTTTCACAAGAGAACAGTAGTTTATTAAGATGAAAGATAAAAAATGGGATTTAAATAAAACTTTGAAACAAGTGTCAACAAGGTTAGGAAAAGTTTAAAGAAAATTATTATATAAATACATTAAACATAATAAGAAACTATTTTACAAATACATACGATGTGGTAGGAATAAAAACATACAAACTGTGCAGATTCTAAAACTTATTGTCAAACACAACAGATTATAAATATATTTACAAAATCTTATACAAAACTGTTTGGTTCCACAAAGGGGACTATTAATTATACTAGCAATACCCAAGCAGCTTCAGATATTGATTATACTGAAAAAGAACTACGCACACCAGACCCCCGCCCCCAAAGAAAATAGCAAAGAAAGGAGGCAGAATGTCCACTGAGGATAATCCTAATGTGTTTTTTGACAGTTTTTTGTTACTACCTTCTTCAGTACTTACTTGTTGTTGTCTTTTGGCTTTTTCCGGTTAGGGGTCGCCACAGCGGAACTCCGGTCTGCTAATGATTGGCAGTAGATTTTTACGTGCCAAGTTGCCAGCCCTGACACACAACCTTCAATGAAGGTATGCCCATTCATGCATGTCTCCATGCAGAAGACGCTCTAGCTGAGAATCGAACAGGACAACGTCTTACTGTGAGGCGACAACGCTACCGCAGCACTACCACCGCAGTACCTGCTTCAATACTTACTACTTAGTCTAAATGTTTCTTTTGCTGATTTCTTTTACTTGAACTGTAATGGACATTTGCTTAATTATTTATTGTATTTTACTTCAGTCCTGTAATTCTTCTTGCTAAGTTGTACTGTGGAGCTTTACTCCTGGGCCTCTGCTGAAAAAGGGCAATAACTCAGTCAGACTATCCCGGTCAACAAATGTCAAATAGATAAATTAGTAAAAATGACCTGCGAACACTTACAACATGAACTTACACTACAATTATATCTGTTATTCACCAGATTATTTTAAGTATGAAGACATTCCTCAAGATTGGAGACAGGCACTTGTTAAAACCTGTTTTTTAAGTGAAATGGGAAAAGGACAAAGCTAGTGTCATATAGATACATAAATTTGCTTTCTTGTTGTGGAAAAATAAGGGGGGATGTTATTTTTGATACATTATTGAATTGAAAATCTAGGGGTGGCTGCGGTAGTGCAGCTGTTACCATTGCCACTTCACAGCAAGAGGTTCTCCAGTTCAATTCTTGGCTGGGGTGCCTTCTGTGCGGAGTCTGCATGTCCTCCCATGGGTTTCCTCCAGGTGTTCCAGTTTCCTCCCAAAGGCATGCTGTAGGTGGATTGGACACTCTAAATTGGCCCTAGGTGTGAGTGTGTGTATACCTTCTGTGGAAGATTGGGTGCCGGACTGGCAATGCCAATCATTCTGTGGACCATTGTTCTGCTGTGGTGACCCCTAATCGGGATAAGCCAAAAGGAGGAGATGATGATTGAATTGGAAATCCAGCTTTGAGTTTTTCTGGTCATATTAATCAATTGGTTAAGGATAGCTATAATACAATATGCTGTATGAAAACAGATGTATAAAGTCTAGGAAATTAGAAATAATGAAATCCTTGTTTGTAAGTTACATCAGACCTAAAGTATGAAAACCTAATAAGAACACCAGCATAAGTATATTGGAAAGAGCACAGCAGAAATATACCAACAACATCCATGGATGTGAAAATTTAAGTTATTATGAACGATTAAAATGTCTGAACTTCTACAATGTTTCATACAGATATTTAAGAGATCTTATTCAGGTACATTGGCCATTTAGAGACAGCTACCTCAGGGAATGTTTGGCGATATCATAAAGAAGAGAATTATCAGACAACCTGTTTATAGGTTCATAGATTCATAGGTTCATAGGAGGTTACTAGGCTATTCGCCCTGGTGTCTTTATAAGCCTAGCCATGTTATGCCCTTGTTCCTTTATTGACCAAGTTGTATGATTTGTATTTGCAGCATGAGTCTATGCTGAGCACTGACTGACGTTATGCAAGAGGGACACAGGTAACACTCCCGGCGTGAATTTATGGTCCCCCATCCAGTTGTCTAAGTTACACTTAAATAGGGTCATGGAGCTCTGTTTTATATGAATTGAGTGTTTGTTCCAGATGAGTGGCAATTTCTGGGAAGAACAACTGTCTCTCCAGCATGTCCTGTTAATGTCGCAACCTAGGTTAAGATCCCCAGAATGAGTGAATCTTATCCCATTTGACTTGTGGATGTGCAGTGTTTCCATTAGGGCAGGGTCCGAGACTGCTCTGTAGACCAGGCACAAGTTGCCTCTCAGTAGCCTATAAGATACAGAGTATAGTGACAGGGCCTTCAGTCTGTCCATGTCAGTCATGTGTTGAAGACCCTGAATTTTCTTGGTGAAAAACCTCTGAGGTCTCTCCAGCTGCTGCAGGTGTCTGGTGAGGTACATAGAAAAGGGATCATTATACTATATTAATGTTCTGATGAAGGATGAGTACAGGGGGGTTATAGCATCCATAGCTCTGGATGCTACGCCCTTACTAATAATATGTGCAACATAGAAGTCCACCCTTAACACTGTGGGCACATGGTGAACAAAGTTAAGGTTGCTATCAGCAAGCTCTCACCACGGGGTTTGAACTAAGGGGGTACTTTTAATATTGTAATTTTCAGGGACTTCCCCTTAGCCAAAAGGGATTATAATGCATTTTTGTTTGTTTAATTTAAGTCTGCAGCTTGGGAAGTAATCATTTGTCTGTTTAAGCCCTTTTTGTAATATGTCAACATTGCTGGCAGACTCAGTAATTGCATGCAGTTTGCAGTCATCTGCGAACACAGTAAGCCACAGGCCATCTATTTTCACCTATACTTCTGAGAAATAGATTCCAATCAGTAGGGGGTTCATCACAGATCCTTGTGGTACACCACTGGTAACTGATCTGTTTACAGAGGTGGAATCCCCAGCTTTGACTGTATGCTGTCTGTCGGTGAGCCACTTGCTACCCATCTAGCGACATATGGGTTAATTCCCAACTGGGTGAGTTTCTCAATGATGCCTGAGTGGGTGATTGTGTCAAAAGTCTTGGCTAAGTCAAGAGAGGATGTCTTGCCTTCATCCAGTTCTTTGGTGACATTCTTGAAGAAGTCCACCAGGTTTAATAAGCACATGATCTACCCTTAATGAAGTCAAATTGGGTCTGGTCAAGAGTTTGCAGGTCACCTATGTCTTTGTTGATAAGGTCCATGATGTTTCTCTATATGGCCTTGCAGATAAGGCTGGTTAGACTTGAGTCTATAGCTCATAGGGTTGGTTGATGGACCCCCTTTGTGCAAGGGAATTACTGTTGCTGTTTTCCACTTTGCTGAGACAAAAGTACTGAGACTGAGGTTGAAGAGAGTGCCAAGTCCTGCTTTAGACCATTTAGTAGGCAGACTGGGATGTTATCTGTTCCCATAGAGGCTGCGTTTCTGGCCATGGAGAGTGTGGTTATGACCTGTTCATTGTAGATACTAGGTGGAGGACTGGTAACAGGTATGCTTTGGGGTATGTCTAGTGTGGACAGGGGGGAGAAGTTTGCACCAGATCTGTCTGCTAGCAGGTTGGCAATGTCCTCAGGGTCAGTATGACTGTTACCATCCACTACTAGTTCAGCACAAAGCTGGGCCTTCCCTTTTAGATTTCTAACGTAGCTAAAGAATGCCTTGTGATTATCCTTAGCTATGGATGCTAGTTTAGCTTCATAATTGGCTTTAGAGGATGTTACAAGATATATAATATGCTTGTTCAAGCTGTGGATACATCCTTCCTCTGCTGAGTCAGTTTCCTCTTGTTCTTAGACATTAGTTTCTTCCTGTTGTTGTATAACCTATTTATGCTTGAAGAGAAGCTAGATATGCTAAATTATATAGGAATGAGAGATGCACTAACTGGTTCTCTGAGAGAGTAGCTAATGGATGGAATAGACTACAAATTATATTAAAGGAAACACTAGTTTAGATACTTTTAAGCTCTGGAACACTTATGTGAATGACTGTTCCAGTATATTGGCAGGCTAGAAGGGTATTATTGCCCGTGCCTGATATATTTGTATGTGAGTATGTTTGTAACCACTTCCTTCCCTGACTTCCTTTCCCAACTTTCTCAACAAAAAATGAATAAATAATAAATAAATAAAGGTGTGTGCCTGCCACACAAAAAAATACTCCTACCTGTACCTCTCAATTTCCCAGATATTTGACTAATATATGCATATTTGTCTCCTACTGTTTGAAGAGCTGATCTTAAAAGGTGATCTTTTTCTGACAAATAATTGAGGATTGACATCATTAAATAATTACAACTATTGCTGGAATTTTCCAGGATTATTGATTTAAGATTTGAGTGTTATGCTTCTATCCCACCTCCTTTCTGCTCATTCCTTATTTGCTCACCTTGTGTTATAACCTCCGCTTGCATATACTTTTCATTTCTATCATATTCTTCCATTTCCAACCTTTAATCTTGTAAAAAAACTAAGCACAATAAAGCTGTGCAACCGAAATGTGATTCACAAATTTGATTTATATAGGGACTGATTTACTGACTGCCTCTATCCATCAGACACATAGGTGCCAGACTAGGGTTGAATTTCTGATTACCTATCTATTGGTCCAAGTTGCACTTAAATAGGGTTATGGAGGAACTACGCTTCACATGGATGGGGAAACTGTTCCAGAGAATGGGAATTCTCTGAGAAATATAACTCTCACTCCAACATGATCTGTTTATGTCACAAGCAAAACGTAGATCACTTGAAATTGAAGTATTTTGATGGGTTTTTTAGGCCTTTTGTTCTGAAGCTATTTGTGTTCATAAAGTATGTGATGGGTTTCAGAGAACAATGTTGATGCATACGTATATCCAACAAGAGATAGCACTTGCTGTTCAGTAACAAAAATGAAGTCCAGTCCTTGTCAGGAGCTATAATCTTGCATCTGTTGTACAAGTGAGCAAAGTGTTGGAGAGAATCATTGTGCAAATCTGAAGTAAAGTAAAGCTAACACTTTTATTCTAATTTCTTCAATGGCTTAGTGTATTCAAGACATAATTTTTACTGTGCCAATGCAGTGGGTGGATGGTGGGCTGTTTGCATCCCATAGGGTTTTATTTTATTTTATTTTTTGATCATCAATAACACTTCTCTGTTGTCATTATATAATTTCCCATAGTGTAACACAAATTCTATTTATATACTATTGCAACCATAACTTGTATCTTATTGTCTGAAAACATGCATATAATGTAGTAAAACAAGCAAGAAAATAGAATATATAAGATACATATGAGAAATAACCTGAGATAACATCAGTACGAACACTATAGTTATTTATTTATTTATTTATTTATTTATTTATTTATTGCATTTGTTGACCGGGAAAGTCCACCGGACCTGGAGGAGCCCATTTTCAGTGGAGGCACTGGGAGAAAAGCTCCACATTATTACATACAATTAACAAAAGAAAACATTGTAGATACATGAATAAAACAAATGTAGTACTATATGCAATTAGTTAGATCAGTTGTTGATATATAAAAATGTGCAAACAGTAGAAAGGATAAGACTGTTTGCTGAGATGACATTCCAATAATACACAGAAAATATATAATCATTTTTTTAAGTGACAGTATAAATGGAAACAGAAGTATGAAAGTCAGAATAGAGGAAGAAAGTCTCTTAGCAGTATGTATGAGTATAGAAAAACAATAATATCTACATGGGAGAGAGTAGTATTCAAAGTAGAGGGGTGTAGATTACAGGGAGAAGCCAGTGAGCAGACTGTATCTGGATGAAAAGCTGGAGAGAGTAGGGGTGAGTAGGTACAGAGGAAAGAGTGGGAGAGATTAGAGAATAGAAATAGGGGAGGTTCCATAGTGGGAAGTTAGGTGTTGTGATTTTTAGTGGGGTACAGGAGCATTGCCAGTTAGACACTAAATGTAATTTTAGGGATTTTGTAAAAGAAGCGGTCTTACAGCTTGATCTCAGAGGAGGAGCAAGATTATTCTATAACTTTGAGACAGCATGGGAGTACAGCATTTGGGCAGCTGACAGTTTGGGTTTCTCCATAGACAGCAACATTGTGTTTTCTGAACTGAGGTGGCGATTGGGTGGGTACTTGGTCAGTAATGATGAAAGGGAATGGCAATGTTCAGGTTGGTAGATTATTTTGTGGGCTGTGGTTAGTTGAAAGTAAGTAAGATGATGGTGAAATTCCAGTCAGTTTAGTTAGTGCAATGAGGAGCAGTGGTAGGTTGAGTATTTGGAGTTTGTAGAAAATTTGGCATTTTTATTGTAACAGGAATCAAGTTTACTTTTTAGGGTAGATTGTAGGTTGGTAAGGATGGGAGCACCACAAAGCAGAGTAGGAAGTAGGAAGGATGAAGCTAGGGCCTTTCTGGCAGTGAGACTGAGGAAATAGTTATGTCGATATAGGGCACCTAGCTTTTGATGGTTTTTTTTTTTGATAGTGCTTTGGATGTGAAGGTCAAAGGTTAGTTTGTGATCAATGATAACACCTAGCAGTTTGGTACAAGGGACAACTTCTAGGATGGTATTCTTACATGAAGTAATTGTAAAAAGAGATTTATCAATGGGGTGCTTTTTGTGGGAGCAAATAATAAAAGTTTTGCTTTGTTAGGGTTAAGGTCGAGGTGGTTCTAGGACATCCATTGCTCAGTAGATGTGAATGCTTCTTGGGTAAGTTGCTGTAATTTGGTGAGAGATTTTGAGGAGGAGATGATAGTTGAATCATCAGCGTATTGGATGACAGAGCTATGAGTAAGGGTTTGATGAAAGTTGTTGACAAATATACTAAAGAGGAGAGGACCAAGAATTGATCCTTGGGGAACACCTGTATTGGCAGTGATGAAAGGGGAAGAAGAGTTTTGCCATTTAGAGGATTGCTGCGGTTTTTGAGGCAATTTGTAAACCATTGTAGGGTGGGGGGAGAAAGATTGAGGTTGGAGAGTTTGCTGAGTAGTAGGGAGTGAGAAATGGTGTCAAATGCCTTTGATAGATCGAGAAAGAGAGCTGAAACTAAGGAGCCAGAGTCACAAGCTCTATTTACTGTGTCTAAGAAGGAGATGAGGGCAGTGTTGGTGCTATGTCCCAGCCTGAAGTCATGTTGAGTGGGAGACAGCAGTTGGTGTTTAACTAGATGATTTATGAGCTGTATGTGGATGCACTTCTCGAATATTTTAGAGATAGGGCAAAGAATGGCAATAGGACGGAAGTTTGAGATCTCAGAGTTGTTGCCGTCCTTGTGTAGAGGAATGACAAATGATTTTTTCCAGATATCTGGTATATAGGATTTTTGAATGGACCTATTTAGGAGTATGCTGATAGGGTAAGCTATGGAAGAGGCTGCTAGTTGGAGGTATTCTGGAGGTAGATTATCCAGAGCATTTGTACAAGGTTTTAGTTTGTAAAGTAGTTTTTGGATGGTGGATGTAGTAATGGGTGATAATGAGAAGATGGGTATGGAATTTGAGGTATTATGGGTTGATGGTGGGCTCAATGTTTCAGGGTTGATGGTTCTTAGGTTCATAGGTAAGTACCAGGCTATCAGCCCAATGCCTATGTAAGCCTAGCCAACAAGGTTCCCTGGCTGTCTTGCAGAGACACAGAAGTAATCCCCGGGGTGTATTTCCTATTTCCCATCCACTCATCAAGATTTTTCTTGAAGAGTGCTAATAAAGAACTTTGCTTGACATAGATGGGTTGCCTGTTCCAGAGTATGGGAAGTGTCTGGGACAGGAATCTATCCCTACAGCATGTCCTGTTTATTGTGGTGACAAGGTCTAGGTCCCTAGAGTGTGTAGCTCAGAGGGATTGGGATTTCTTTAGGTGTAGCATGTCCAACAGCTCTGGGTTTGACATAGCTTTATATGTTAGGCAGAGATCACCTTGGAGTAGGCGATATGCTACGGAGTAAAGCTGGAGTTTTTTGAGGTGGTTAGTGTAGGGCATTTGTTTGAGGCCAGTAGTCCTCTTTGTGAGGTACTTCTGTGACCTTTCCAGCTGCTGCAGATGTCTTGTGAGGTACATTCCAAAAGGGGCGTTGCACTCTATAATGGGTCTAATGGGTGGGAAGGTAGTAGTTAGATTGGTGCCGATGTCAATAAGGTATTTATTGAAGAGTGAGGCTAATTCAGAGGGGGGTTTATCTGGGTTTGGGCATGGGGTGTTGTTAGAACCTGGGTGGAGTAAGGAATTAATTGCTCCCCAGAACATTTAGGGATTTTGTTTGTGCTGATTTTGAATAGATTGTATGTACTCTTTTTTTGTTTTTGACCACTAAGCATTTAGTCTGATTACAAAGCTGTTTGTATAGCAGTAGGTTGGAAGGAGTTTTGTTTTTTTGCCAGGTTTTCCATGCTTTGGCCCTAGAGGACATAACTTGCTTTGTGGCCTTTGTTAGCCAGCAGACATGTTTTGATTTGACTCTGTTTAATCTTAGGGGGCTAGAGAGTTTAGGGTTGAGAGGAATGTAGAATTAAAGAATTCAACAGCATTGTTGAGTGGAAGGATTGTAAGTGGGTTCCAATTTGTATTCTGCAGGATGTCATTGAGGGTGTTTTGGGAGAAGTGAGACCGATCTCTGGTGTATCTATATTGGTGACGGTTAGTTGTAGAGGTGAGCTTATGTATAATGAATAGTTTGCATAAACATATTTCAGACTTACAACCAGATATATTTTACATCACTGAACCCATGATGAGCAGTTCTTATGCTATCAAATATAATATTTAAACCATGAGTGCCATTATGCTTAAGAGTTATTCTTATTTTTCAGCTGACATAACTTTAGTGTCATAGTTGTATCCAGTGTATGATACTCCCAAATTATTATTAATGAATTACAAGTCTTGATAATTTTTAAGATCTAGCTGCAATATGACATCCACTTAAGTCTCATTAGCAGTAGATCTAAGGAATATTGCCAGTGATGGTAATTCAGACCACCACATACCCATGTTTATGTTTTTGCATGTCCATTTACTAATATTTGTAGTATGTAGCAAGAAATTCATGTTTCCAGCTCTGAATCACATGTTTTGAGCTTTTTAATATTATTTCTAGGGTAACAGAGATCCATACTGTAGTCCATGGTCTTCTGGTAGTGTTTATGTGTATATCTTCTGATGAAAGTTGGAAGATCCGAAAGTGGATGTCTTTTTCTTGTGGGAGGTTGGCGCTAGTCACTACCTAGTCACTACCTTAGTAACCTCTATTGCCCAAGCCCATATTTCTTGGATTTTAGGCTATTCTCATATCATATGTACATAGATAGCTGAGATATGGTGGCATCTCCATCAAACAATCTTGTCATTAAGATCTCTTCCCTTCATATGGTCAGGAGAAAGTTGCCACATATGTATGACTTTCATATACAAAATTTGGGATATAAATGGTATATTCTTGTTGGGTGGTGTAGTGGTGCAGCATTTAGCATTGTCACCTCACAGCAAGAAGTTCTCAGGTTTGATTCTCAGCTGGGGTGTCTTCTGTGTGGAGTCTGCATGTCGTCCCTGCATTCTTGTGGGTTTTCTCTGGGTGCTCTGATTTCTTCCCACATTCCAAGGACATGTCTCTGGAATATTTCTCCCTGGGCCTCCACTGAAAATGGGCTCTGTCCCAGTCAGACTTTCTTGGTAAACAAAGGTGAAATAAATAAACATATTGATGTGTAAAATGGTTCCCCATTCCTCATCTGAAATATGGCATTTCAGTATTGCTTCCCATTTAATTTTAATTTTTGACATGGGATTACAATCATTTTGCATTACCCAGTTGCACCATGAGCTTAGCTTAGATATGGTGGGCCGGCTAGCACCAGTTAAGGGTGAACATGTACCATCTGGGAGCCAAGGTACAGATATTTCAATCACCCCATTTAAAGTCATTGTTATTGCTGATCTAAGCTAGAGATACTGCCACTATAGGATTTCTGTGTACTGCCAACCATTTTGGTTATCACCTTTAATGAATAGGTTGTTCTGTCTCACACATCAGTGACACAGTATATGTTACATGCAAATGAGTTGGGCTAATAAATAATTTTATTATCAGTCATCACTTTTTTTACTCATATTCTTGTACCCACCCAAATACCAGTATTTAATCTGATCAGTAATTGATGTAGATCATTTTATGCCATATCCTGTCTTATGTTATTGTTGAAAACCTCTTGGATCCCATAATTTGCTGGATGCAGGCTTATTTATTCTGCCATTGCTCATTGACATGGGTCAGAATTCTGTCTCAAACCATAGTGGCTTGGGTTGGCTCCAGGCTTGTGTATAATGTAGAGCTAGTATTGTGACCCTGTTATTCCCAATGTTGGCTTCTCCCCACTCCCCTTCTTTTAGCTTTCTGTACATTTTCTTCCTTGTGGTCTAGAGCCATTGTCCTGGCCATAGGTAATTGAATATTCTGCTTTTGAATGTTTTTGATTGTATTACGCCACACCATATGTGTTATATGTGTGAGGGTGAACAATATTTTTGGCAATAGAAATGTCTTAGTAACTTGGATTCTAGAAAGAAACAGAAGATTCTGGGGCTTCCATGACCTTATTTGCTGTGTTAGGTGGTGAGCCAGTGGCTTAAATTTTTTACATTTAATTTATTAATATCCAGTGCCATGCTGATCTCCATATAAGTGCATTGTTGCACTGTTTTGTGCGCCTTGCAATGAGCCCTTTAATTCCCTATTTGTATTATGTGTTATGGGAAGATACTGGACTTCTTATAGTTCACATGTAATCCATATAGTACTGAAAATGTAATGCTTCAAGATACCATCTGAGGTCCAGAACACAGATAGCCTCATTATCTATGAAGCATGAAGCACAAATGTATTTATATCCCCTATTTTAATGCACCCTTTATAAATCTGTTATGTAACTCTGTATCTAGGACATATATAGCCAATATGAAAAGATAGGGTGATAATGGACAACTTCAACAGGTCCCATGTTTGAGGTTTTGTGGTGTAAACAAATTATTAATATCTATTGTAGTAGTGGCATTTGTATATAACAGTTGTTATTTTGTAATAAAAGCCCATGGAAAGCCATATTCCTCCATTAGATCCCATATAAAATCCCATTTCTTGGAGTCAAATCCTTTATGGAAGTAAATTAATACTGCTGTAACTTTCAGTTTCAATTTTTGGGCCATCATTGGTATGTTTAACCACAATTTCATTAACTCTGGGCCACAACTTCTTTTTTAATGAAACCTTGATGATTGGACATGATGAATATTGCCATAAAGGTGTGCCATCTTATTAGCTAAAATGTTAGCAAATATTCTTATCTCCATATTAATTAGGGAGATGGGTCTGTAACTGTCTAAATCTGATCTATCTCTACTATGTTTCAGGAAAAGTACCACCTGGACTTCAATTAACTCATACTGAAAAGTTCACATTAGTACTGCCTTTTCATATAACTTAAGAACAGGGATCAATAGTTCCTCATCAAAGTTGTTATAAAATCTGGGGGTAGACCATCCAAACCTTGGGCTTTTTCTGCATGAAGAGGTTTAACAGCATTAATTTTTTCACGTAGGTTAACTGGTTGGGCTACTCTGTGTTTATCATCCCTTGGCAATCTCTTTTAGTTAAGGCATTTCAAATACTGAATTTTGTCTTTTATGCCAGGGGTGGGATCAGATGATGGTTTGTAATATAATTCCTAGGTAAAAAGGGTATACATTCCCTAGTTTATCATAATTTCCTTGTTTGGTTTGCATAATTGTAGAATATATATATTTCTTATGTTTAGCCAGTGTTTTGCGCAATTTAATGCCCTTAGCCAAATAAAACAGTTTATGGCTTTCTCATCTATCAAAAATGTGATTGGTACTGACAGCACTGTACTTTTTCTGCAACTGTAACAAACTTTGGTAAACGAGCTTATTAGTACATTTACTATCACTAAATTCCCTTTAGATATTTACTATTTCTGTGTTTATGGAGTCTAGTTACATCTGATGATTGCATTTGTCTGCTTTCACAACTGCTTTACACCATTCCTGCAATTGTGCTTTAAAGCTTTAAAGTTGTAACACTCCAGTCCATAATGCTATTATTCATTTATGTGTTGCATTTTTAGCTATAATCCATCATCCATTGATATGTTGGGTGGTACAGCCTGTCTAAGTGCAACAACATCTTTATTGATGTGATATAAATGCTGGCACAATCCTGACTTCATTTATACTGGAAAGTGGTTGCAATGGTATTAGAATAAGGTGTATTCTGCTAGTTATTGCCATAGCACAGCTACAGTACATATACTCCTTGACTATTGGATGTAGGATTCTCCAGCACTCTTCTAAGTTCCACTCATGATAAATTTCCTTTATTAATGCATTACCTTTGGGTGTTCTATTAACTCCACTTGGAAGTTTATTTGTGCTTGGCTCCATAATGGCTTTATAGTCCCCTACCATGAGAAGAATGTCAGAGGTGGGTATATGCCTGGGCATACTATCTTCAAGGTCATGCCAGGTGCATATTGAGTCCATATTTTATACATACACACTAATAAACCCCAATGACATCTTTTGCCATTTAAATTTTAACATTATCCATTTGCCTATGTTACCTCCATGCAAATTCTCCACTTCACGTGTGAATGAGGGTGCCAATTGTATAGTGACATCACCTTCAGCTGAGTTGGCACTATTGAAAAAGACTCTATCCCTCCATACCTTTGTCAGAACACTCTCATAACATTTTTTATCTTTGTTTCTTCTAAGAGTATAATATGTGATTTCAGCTTATCTAGCCAGTCAATCATTGTCTTGGCTTTATATTTGGATGATACCCCTTTAACAGTCTAGGGTGTGATGATAATGAGTGTGGTATGTGCTTGTAGTGCTTCTTTTTTGATGGTTTTAGGTATCATGGTGGATAAAATTTCAATTAGAAGATATCTTCCCTAGTAAATTCCTTAGTCTCTCCCTTTCATCATAAGGCAAGGTGCTCACTATAAAGATCCCAGTGTGAGATGAGCCTTAATTTGTGTCAAGGTTGTCAGCATAAAACAATATGGGTAAATCCTAAAACTGATGTCCTAGTCCCATCAAACTTCCAGCATTTATTACATAACTGAGGAAAATCTTCTGAAGTTGGCTTACTTTATAAACATATATCTATATATATATATATATATATATATATATATATATATATATATATATATATATATATATATATATATATATATATACACACACATACACACACACACACACACACACACACACACACACACACACACACACACACACACACACACACACACACACACACACACACACACACACACACACACACACACACACACACACACACACACACGCTGTGTAGGCTGCATTTGGTTTCCACTGTTTTCTAACCTTAGCTCTCTGGTGGTATTTGTCCCTGTGAATCATGTAATTATTCATCATATGGTACATATTGAATTGTAAGTTTATGCATCATGGACATAAATAGTTGATCCATATCTCCCTTCACCTAAAAACATAAAAACCCGCTATGTGCTTTCTTATCTGCATGATTAGTGCTGTCTTGTATCTACTATTTCTGTTCCCTCAAATATGAAAAAAGGAAGGATGGTATTTTAACTTATTCAGCTGGAATAGGAATGATAGGTTCATAACTACATAACATTTCTAGTAGGTAAGTCCTGACATGCATACTTATCCATAGTAGCAACATTTCATCCTCCATTCTGCAATCTTAACACATTATAATATACTGCTGTATATCCCAAACTATTATAATCTTCAAACATTGTTACCACATCATTATATGGCTGGTAATGATTCATTGCTCTGTTGGGCTGGAAAAGTGGGTGGCATGGTTACCCAACTCACTATTATTTCTTGTAACTCCTACTGTGAATTGCCTGGGCCTGTGAAGTCCATATTGTATGCTCTTGCTCCATCTTTTGCTCACTAGTAGTAGTAGTGGCTTGGTCTATGTTGCGTGTATAGAGCAGACTTTAACTAGTGCTACAGTTTGCTGGTTCTGAGATTGGTTCCCTTTCTTAGGAGATAGTGATTTAATCAGTATGCCATTTTTAGGACATTCCCTTCTCCAAGTACCCTGAATTGTCACCTCCTCCACTTCAGCATATGAGGATTGTTTTTAGGTAGATGCCCACTCTTTTAAAAAGCTATTAACATCAGCTGTGGTGTGGAATTGGAAAGACTGTACACCTTTACTGAGATGTAAAGTAGTAGGGCATTTTAGAAAGACATCAAATCCCAACTCACAAGCACATTGCTGGAATGGGGCAAGTGCCTTGCATTTGGCGAACAGTGCAAACCTGTAGTTGCAAGACTAGCTTTACTAGGTTGCCTGATATTAGTAAGTTGGAGCCCAGCACTCTGGCTTTACTGAGAATGTGCTCTCTATCATTATAATCCAAACATTTGAAAATCAAATGTCTACGAAATAGGGGATTGATCTGCTTTCTGCAAATACAATAGGCACACTCCATGATAGGCCTGGAGGCAATGCCTAGTACCCTTTCATTTCTTCTGTAATAAAGTGTAGCATGCCCATCTCTTCTACTTTTAAATTATTTCACCTTACCCTGTTCTCAGTTTCATTAATTTTGGCTTCCATTTGGAGGGCATGGGGATTGCAGAGCTACAACTTTCTTAGCACTTCATTAACCTCGGTTTAATGTTCTTTGAGTGGTTCATGCTGATGTTCTACGGAATGTTGCAACATCATTAAGAGTTAATTATGATCTGTTAGTGTCACTTTTATTTGGGCAATATCTGTGGTGGTTGTTTGAATCAGAGTGGTAATCTTTTCTAACATGGCCTGAATGGCTTGATATCCACTCCATATGCATCAATCTGGTTGGTCATGACTGTTTTCCTCAGCTCTTCATAAGTTGGAAATGAGGAGGATGGGCAGGCTGTAACTAATATTGCCATAAATATGCCATCTCCTATTGCATGAAAATTACTTATTCAAATGATCCAATAGACATTGCCAGTGAATTTAGGTTAGAACTGCCATTTTGGTGTTTATTTGCAGTTTCATATGAGAGAATTGAAAGTTAGGCTATGATATCTATGCGTGTGCCCATGTGTGCCCCAGGTTGTATCTTATTTTACAATGCAGTACAAAAATGTGTTACATTTCCCTGACATGTATATTTTGACCCTTTGTGGTTTGACTGCTTTAGTGGCTCCCCTTTTTAATGCACTGGTGTAAATAATATCAAAAGAAAAAGCATTGGTCTGTATCCCTTAAGGCTTATCTTTCTTTTCCAGCTATCTGTCTGCATATGTGCTATATTTCCCTGATATGTGTGTTTTATGAGCTTTTTTAAGCTTCCCATACTAATTTACTGGTATGGAGACTATCACTAGTAAAGACATGGGCTCAAATGCTTTGAGACCCATTTTTCCTTTTTTATTTGCTATCAGTCTACAAATGTGCTACATTTTCCTGGTACATGTTTCTTATGACCCCTTTTACTCTCACTGCTTCAGTAGCTCCGGTTGCTAGGGAACTGAGGACATACTAGCATGCTGATTAAAATGATAGTACAATGTCAGCTTAGGTTATCATAGTTTTCTTTTTTAAAAACAATCATATTATAGTATGGGTCCACTGCACACATTCTAACTTCGTTAGGAATGGGAGAGCTTGGTACATCTTTGTTGCTTTACTGTGTCCCACCTCTCCTGTATAAGTTTCTTGCCACTCTGCTTTGGCAGACAGTTCTCTTTGCACGCTTCTGTCCATCTCTGTGGTATCTGTTGCTATAGTGAAACCTATCTCCTCAGTCCTTATCCATCCATGATATTTTCCCTTTCATGGAACATTTTTCTGCATATAAATGTCTGTAGAACACATCCACATTATTAACATTGTTTTCCCATCTATGTGAGGGGACTCATGATAACTAACAGAGGTGGTTGCGCATATTCATCTCAGCTGCTTGTACTTTAAACTGGCTATAATTCTATGCTGTGGTGATGATGAGGAGCTACTCACCATGCACAATGGCCTGACTGCATGGATAGGTGATGATGAGGAGCTACTCACCATGCACAATGGCCTGACTGCATGGATAGGTACTAAGCAGTGTGGCTTATCTATCAGGCAATGTAAATTGTGCTGGCTTTGCTGCTGCCATGGGCACAGCATTTCTGAAGCCCTGGGAGAATATAACTGATATACGCCAAGACTTGAGTGGTTTAAACACTTTAATTTACTGTCTTTTTGTTGCACATTGTGGTTATACTAATTTTGATATCAAAAAGCTTTGGGGGTAAGAAAGTTATCTCTTTACTCCCAAGATTGAGCAATCTTAGTGTTAGTATGTACAGAGTTTTAGGACTCTGGGTTCATATCCTCCCATATGAGGGATATGCAAGGAGATCTTGCTCCATTTCTATTTGTTTTTCCACATTTTAAGATTTTGCCATTATAAAACCATGCTCTCTGGTATGATATGTGTGCTTTGATTAATAGCCATAAGTCCTAGTGAGACTGTTAAATAAATAGGGGCCTGGATTTGCCGCAGTATAAAATTAATTAGCAGTGTAAAGGTAGATTAAATAAAACGTCCCTTGATGAGCACATCTCAAAATGCTATAACTTCTATCTCCTGTCAAAAACAAGTTTTCACTAATCACAGTTTCTGAAACAAGGAACGTTATGTATATGGAAAAGCTTTTATTGCCAAGGATGGAATACTTTAAATATAAAGAATTTAGGGTCTCAATCAGATGGAAGCTTATGTAGAAATTAATAACACTGAATATAAACCAAAACATAGGTGACTAAGTATCAGACCTCTTCCTTGACCTCTCAAAATCTTTCAATGCAGTTTCTCACCACAGTCTCCTTCAAAAACTCTCTAGTCTTGGCTTTCATGACTCAACCCTGACCTGGTTCTTCAGCTACCTCTTTCTCAGATCTCGGGCTGTCAAATGGCAGAATGCTTATTCATCTTTCCTACCCATATAAGTCAGTGTCCCTCAAGGATCCATTGCTGGCCACATTCTCGTTAACATATTCATAAACAACCTCTGCATAGCAAGTAAACCTGCCACCATCATTCAATACACTGATGATTTCACTCTTATCTGCTTTTTTAAAAATCTTAAACATTTACAAATAATAGCCCAGGAATCCTTCTTCTCAATTGAAACTTAACTGCACAATGCACAGCTGTTTCTCAAGCCAGAAAAAAAACATCCAAAAAAATCTAAATTAATTCTTTACACCTATAAAATCTCTGTCAATCAAAATTCTTCCTTCTCTACTGCTAGGAGTCCATATAGATGACAGTATGAAATTCAATTATCATATCCAAAACAGTGTGAAATGAGCATATCAAAAACTACGTTCTCCTGTTCTAATTTCTCCACATATTTTGAATTTCTAATATTATGACAGGTATGGTCCAATTCCTAACTCAGGCTACAATTAGAGTTCATTAAAATTAGTATTGGTTCAGTCTTTGATGTTATCCAAAAGTCTTCCTCTCAGCATCAACAATATGCCCAAAATTATATAGAATATAATTAGTATAATTAGGACATGCCACAACTCCTTCCCCCAGCTCTATTCCCAGTAGTAATCCTCTGCAAATTACTAATGCCTTTAACAATTACTTCATTGAAGCTATTCAAACTTTAACTCAAACTCTAGTTCCCATGACCCTCACTCCTACACAACACACTAACGTTACCTTTCCCTCCTTTCATTTGCAACCTGTACCAACCTCCTTTATCTGCAAACTCCTTCAAAAACTCAAACCCTGCACTCCCTCGGCTGATTGCCTCCCAGCAGAATACCTTCAAATTGCAGCCAAAGCCATAGCATACCCTGTTTCTATCCTGATAAACAGATCCATCTCTGAAGCCTACATCCTCTCTATATGGAAATTCTCTCATATAATCCCTTTGCACAAAGGAGGTAAATCTACTGAAATCTCCAACTACCGTCCTATTGCTCTACTCTCCCCACTAGCCAAAATTATGGAAAAATGTATTCACCATCAGCTACTCCAGCACCTTCTCCAAAGCAACTTGCTTGCTAAAAGCCAACATGGATTTAGGCCCTTTCATAGCACTACTTCTGCCCTTTCAACTTTTACTGATTGCATAAATAGGAATCGTAACAATAACTGTCTCTCAGCTGCTCTATTTATTGACCTTTCCAAAGCCTTTGATATGGTCAGTCACAACCTACTCATTAATGTGCTAAAAGCCCAATCTCTTGACCCACAAGCAATCCTTTGGTTCAAATCTTATCTGGAAAATAGACAACAAGCAGTACTCTGGGACAATAATCAATCCACACACCTCCCAGTGAGCACTGGAGTTCCTCAAGGTTCTATCCTAAGCCCGCTTCTTTTCTCCATCTTTATTAATGATCTCCATACTCTTTTTCCACAATCCACCTGTATACAATACGCTGATGACTCTACTCTTATCTGTACTGCCAAGTCTTCTTCCTCTCTCCACACCCTTACACAAAATGTATTTAACACAGTTGAAAAATGGTTCACCCAACGCTGCCTTCTTCTTAACTCCAAGAAAACTAAGCTACTACTCTTTACTCCCACAATAAAATCTCCTCAGTTCCACTTCACTATTACCTCTAACAATGGAACCTGCATTTCCCCTGATTCTACTGCTCAACTACTTGGTATAACTATTGACCATAACCTCAGCTTCGATGCCCATGTTAATAATATTATAAAAACTGTTAATAAAAAATTAGGCTCCCTATATAGAATAAAACCCTTCCTTACACCACTAGCTAAGAAATCCATTGCCCAGACTCATCTTACTTCCACCCTATTCTATGCATCTGCCATTTACACCAATCGATCAAAGCATAATCTCACCAAACTTGAAACTAGCTACAATAACATAACCAGATTTGCCACTGGCTCTCCGTACAGAACCCATCACTGCCTCAACCTTAAACAACTCAAATGGTTAGAACTACAAAATCAACTACAATACAATCAACTTGTGATTGCACAAAAAATCCTGCACCATCCTACTAATACTCCCATCCTCACTAATCTGATCTCCCCTTATAAAAATCTTTCAACACTACGCTCAGCTAATAAGCTACTTATTGCCAGCAACCCTTCTAATAACAAAGCAGGCGATTCCCTCTTCTCCAGTGTTGTGGGTAGAATCTGGAACAAACTTCCTAATACACTCACCTCACTCTCATCCTCTCTAATCTTTAGAAAACACCTTAGAAACCACCTTAAAATACATTGGCTTTGCCCCTGCTCAAAGCCTGATTGAATCTACTTTTCTTCTCTCCCCTCCCATGTTTCTTTTTCTCCTGCTTCCTTAACAATTACCCCCCATATCTTATGAACAACACTACTAAAAAGTTTTGCTAATGTTCTAATGCTTTAGATTTTGATTGAATTCACATGAACCCTACTAAAGCATTAAGACTTGTTTATTTCTTACGTCTACTCTAATGAAACCTTACATTGTTCACAATTTATTAATTTTTTCTTATCATGTCTTATTATGTAATGTGAAACTAGTCATTTTTAGAATATTTTGAATGCATTAATTCACTCATGTTGGAGCTTTTCTCCTCGGGCCTCTACTGAAAAGGGATATGTATCCAGTTAGACTAGCCCGGTCAACAAATGTAAATAAATAAATAAATAAATAAATAAATAAATAGTATAAGAAGCCTTATTATTTTATGCATAGTTACTCTCTTATCTATTTTGACATTCTAACATTTATTTTAATGGTATTCTGCCTGACATTGTTGATACTGTATAGCTGAAAAGATTTTGTTTGCACTGCATGCTTCTCCTTAGGCCTCTGCTGAAAAGGTGCCTCTGTGCCCAGACAGACTTTCCCAGTCAACAAATGTAAAATAAACAAATAAATAAATAAATGCAGAAATTAATAAATTGTCGCCTCCTGTAATTCATGTGGGGTTACAAATATTGACAGATTTAAGTATGACTGTATTTTTTTTACTACATAAAATCTTGTTATACAGTAATTTTATATATCTAGGTTCTTTTTTTTAATTTCTTTAAGTCTTTTGGGTTTGTAATACCATGATGAGAATGGATCCCATTCCTAAGTCAAAGTACAATTAAAGTTCATGAAATTAGCATTGTTTCAATCTGATGTCAGCCAGAACTGCTCTTCACAGCACCCACAGTGTGTCCAGTAATGACTCCTTCTGGAATTTATATGGAGTTAAATGTATTGGTAACATATCTAAGTACGATCGAAATTTCTTTTTTATAAGAACCATTGCTCCTACTGCTATTGGAACTGTCTTCCTTCTTCCACAGTGACCTTGTTTCTGCCTGCACATCCTGACATTTTATGACTTTATATCTCTCTGTACGTAAGACACTATAGTCACTGGGTGTAGCAATTTCAATGATCAATACTACTTTTGTCTTCTTTTCATGGACTATTATATCAGGTTTTCTTGCATGCATTTTTTGAACTGTTGGTAATGGGTGATCCAATGTGATATAAACTTCATAATTTTCTATAATGCTTTGTGGGTCATATTTCCAGTGTTTTTCAGCTGTTTCAGTATTATAATGTTAGCACAATCCCCAGTGCAACAGTCTTGTCACATTATTATGCCTTTCAGTATACAGTCCTTCTGCCATTAGTATGTCACAACCAGCAACAAGATGTGTGACTGTTTCCAATTCTGTTTTACAAAACCTACATTTTTTCTGTTTCTCCCACATGTTCTATGGACTTTGTAAACCAACATATGTAGTCCACTATCTTGGCCTACCAATATTAACCTTTTGTCTTTTGGTTTAAATTCACCTGTCCTTAATCATTCCTGTGTTCGATCCTGATCTACATGAGGTTGTTCCAAGAGTTTTCTATACTTGCAACTATATTTATACATTTTTCACATTTCTTGCTTTCTTGTCTTGATCTTTCACTTCTTTATATTCTTTCTGATGTTCTTTGGCACATTCAGTTGCTGCCTGATTTTTGTCTACTTATGGTTTGGTTTCCATTCCCACTTGACTATGCTTCTACTAAACTAAGCAGGGAAGTCATCTTAAACTTATTCTCCTCATGTTTTAAAACTTTCACTAAATTTGGGTCTTGTGAGTTGAGTAGATATGTATGCACTCCTACAATTGTAGATCTATACATGTAATCAATTTCAGTGAGGCCCATATCTTTTATTTATTTATTTATATATTTCACATTTGTTAACTGGGTTGGTCCAACTAGGCACAGGCCCATTTTCAGTGAAAACCTGAAGAGAAAAGCTCCAAAAAAGAAAGCATAATACACGATTTTACATACATAGGTTTAACAAAGGCATAATAGATAATATCACAGCATATAAACATAGTAAGATAACACAAGTTTGTAAAGGTATATAAAAAATAGAAAACTTAACATAAAAATAAGTAAGTAATTATATAGTTATGCTACATTCAATACAGAAAGTACAGTTTATTAGCATCACCTTACTAGAGTGCAGCCAAAGAACTTTCTACTCAAAAGTGAGAGAGACACAAGATATAGGCAAGATTAGGTAGGGTCTGGGCAGGGGGCATAGCTATGTTTTCTGGAGAAAGTTTTTAAATTCTTTTCTGAAGCTGCTTGTGTGTGTAATGCAGCATAAATTGGCAGGGAAATTATTCTATATTTTGGATATGGAGTTTTTATATAAAAGATTGCCAATGTTTGTTCATTTTGGATCTATAAGTTTGGAGAAGGAATTTATCAGTACTGTGTAAGGGACTGGAAGGGACATAGTAAGTGACTAAGTCAGAGAGAGAAGGACAGGCTATGGGCTTGTAAAGAAGGAAGTGGTTTATATGGCGATAAGATAACTTGAGATGATGGGGAAGTTCAGTCCAGTGGAGCTTACTAGAGCAAGGCAATGGTAGGTGGAGTTTGGTAGGTTAGCCGCAAATTTAGCTATTTTATTGTAAGTTTGTTCCAGTTTGGAGATCATTCAGGATTGGAAGTTAGTACGGACTGGGGCTCCATAGAGGAGGCTAGTAAGTAGATAGATTTGAGCTAGGAAGAGACTGAAATCCAATGATAGACAATTATTCTTGCAATACAGAAGTCCACGTTTTTGATTTGTTTTTAATTGAATGCTGGATGTGCAAGTCAAATTTTAGTTGGTCGTCAATTGTCATTCCTAGTAATTTTGTGTGAGTTTCAATGTTAATGACAGTTTTATTTAGGGAAGAGATAGAGAAGGAGAGCTTAAGGTGAGCACTTGTCTTGAGGCGAAAGAGAAGGAGATTTTTAGTTTTTGGATTCAAAATAAGCTAATTGTCATTTAGCCCACTTTCAACTGAAAGGAAGGATTGTTGAGTTAATGTCTGAAGTTGTGAGATTGAGTTTGAGGATTTGATCAGAGCATAGTTATCAGTGTATTGTATGAGAATAGAGTGGGTAGTGGAAGAATGAAGGTCAATGGTAAAGATGTTAAAGAGAAGGGGTCCCAGGATAGAGCCCTGTGGTACGCCAGTGTGTATGGGAAGAAAAGTAGAACAAGATGACTGCCATTTGACTAATTGTTGTTTGCCTGCAAGATAACTAGAGAACCAAGGGAGAGTTAAGGTGGAAAGATTTAGGTTAGTCAATTTGTTAAGTAGTATGGTGTGTGATACTGTGTCAAATGCTACAAAGAACAGACATGAAACCAGTTTGTTATTATCTCTACCTTCAGCAATAGTGTGAGTAAAGGACTGTGGTGTGGTCATGAACCATGTTGAGTAGGAGTTAGGAGGTTATTGTGGATGAGGAATTTCAGTAACTGATTATGTATGCATTTTCCGAGTATTTTGAATAGTGGGGATAGTATAGAAATGGGTCTGTAGTTGGAGGGATCAGTGGCATTGCACATTTTTGTAGGGGAACAATGTAGAAAGATTTCCAGATGTTGGGTACAGTAGCTTCTTTAATAGCTCTATTAATAAGAACTGAGACTGGACAGGCAATAGAATTTGCTGCTAGTTTGAGAAAGTGGGGAGGTAGATTGTCAGCTGAGGGAGACCATGATTTAAGTTTAAGAAGGAGGGACTTTATGTAGGAGTTTGGGATATGGTTGAGTGAGAAACATGCTTCATTATTTGTGGACTGGGGTAGTGTTTTTTGGGGGGGTTGTAGTTGGCATTTATCAGTTTGCTACTGGTGTCTATGAAAAACTGGTTAAGGAGAGAGGCAATGTCTTGGTCTGCAAGGTTGGGGTAAGGGCTGAGAGATTGAGGTTTACCAGGGTGAAGGATTGAGTTAGTATTTCTCCAGACGTTTTTGGGGCTGGATTGATGTGAGGATTGTGTCTTGAGATAAAAAGTTTTCTTATCATTATATATTTGCTTTTTGGTGTGATTTCTTAGATCTTTAAATAATTGGTGGTGATTGGGGGATTTGCTTTTTAGGCAAGTTTTCCAGGCGGAGTTTCTTTTGTGTATTAGTTTACGAGTATCTTTACTGAGTCAGGGGGCATATCTTGATTTTGTTCTTATTTTGCGAGGGGATGCAAGTGAGTCAAGAATGCTGAGAAAGATGCGATTGAATTCAAGTACAGCATCATTGAGAGGAGAGAGTGTAGGTTAGATCAATTAATAGAAGAAAGTCTGTCATTGAAAATGTTGGGGTTGAAATTAGTGAGTTTACAGCAGAATTTGTGTTGTTGTAGCCTATTTAGCTGGGGAGTAAATGTTTGTATACAGATGGGTAAGTGATCACCCAGGGGATCGTGAAGAGTTCTGGCATTGCGGTAGAGATGAGGGTTGCTAGTTAGGATCCAGTCAAGTGTTGTGCAATTGTTAGAGTTTTTCTTAGGTCTTGTAGGGGTAGTAATTAGCGGAATAAAGCCAAACAAATTGATGCTGTGGGCAGGAGAGTTGGTATCAAGGGTATTCCAATCAATGTTTACATCTCTTAGCAGGACAGTTTCATAGGCTATATTTTGTGACAACCAGAAGAGTATATTTTCAATGATAGGGATGTACTCACCAGGAGGGATATATATACTGAGGTGATAGCAGTCTTTTTGTGATTGTTACAGTGGCAATTTAAAATCAGAATTTCTGCAGGGTGGAAGTCTGGTGTAGCAACAGGAAGGGGAGAGAGGGTCAGGTAGTCGGAGTAAAGGATTACGACATCACCACCTTTTTTGTAGTTCTGTCTAGTCAGTAGATGTTGTAGCCAGGGGGTAGAATATCTGTGTTAGGGATATGAGGTTTAAGCCAGGTTTCAGATAGTGTTAGTATGTGAGGGGAGTAATGTGAGATCCATGTATGTAGGTCAGTAACTTTATTCGGTAGGCTTTGTAGATTGACGAAAACTATAGTTAAGTTCTTAGGGAAGAGGGGAGTAAGGACATAGGAAGGTGGGGATGCAGTGTGGGTGGGAGTAGTGGTTAGCAGGGTTGAGGGGTGGATAGTTTGAGCAGAGACTGGGCGTGATAAAGATGGCCTGGGGTTAAGATGGATGTCTCCTCGTAGCAAAAGGATGGTGTCTGATAGTTTGTGTTTGGGAGTAAAGGGCTTGTGAATTAGATGTTTAAGTTTTAGTTTAGCAGACAGGATGGGGGTAATTGGAATATTTTGTATTGAAATAGATGAGGAAGAGATGGTAAGTGACATAGAGGTAAACTTTCTATTACTGATGTAGGATAAGGTGGGGCTGGTTTTGAGTAGTGTAGGTTGGCATGATAAGATGAAAGGGAGGTGAGCAGAAGTAGTAGGGGATTTACTGTCGAATGCAGGATCATGCTTAGGGGAGGGTTTTTGGTGGAAGTAGTTAGTATTAGATGAGGGAAAACAAGGGAATGTAGTAAATGTGAAGAACAGGAAGGACTTAGGGCTACAGAGTGGGGTGTGGTTAAAGGTCTAAGTGGAGGGAAGAGTATGTGGCAGCAGTGCTTAGGTGGAGGTTGATTGTATAACTATGAGGGAGGGCATACCTCCTTCAGAATGGGGAATAAATATTCTTGGTATACACAGATTGTTTAAAATCATTTGATAAGCATGAAGCATCCTTCTTGTTTACCTGTCCAGCTGATCCAACACCTTTTGTGGCCAAACAATCACTCCAAAACTTTAAGTTAGGACAGGAAGAGCAAATTGGTTTATAGTTTGGACTTTGTTCCTAGATGTCAGCACTGTTTTATTAATTTTAGTTTTCTAAAATATTCCTTACTAAGTTTTATTCAAATTTGTTCACATTTTATTGTTCATCCTTCATCAATTCTCAAATATTTATACACTCCCTTTTGCCAAAGTTCTCTTATATCACATTCCCATCCCAAGCTGATGTTTTCTTGGTGTTGCAGTTTTCCTGCTTCGAAGGTTGCTTTTGCACATTTCACAAGACCAAATGACATTCTTATATCATCTAAAGAAGTTTTGACCACTTGCAGTTGTGCTGTCATTTCCTCATCTAATGAGCTATACAATCATCCACAAAAAGAAGATGAGAAGTCTTTACACTTTGTAGTTTTCTGGGAACCAAATTGTAGCCATAACCTAATCTGTTAAGTAGACAATTTAATGGGTTAAGGGCAAGATAAAAGAGCAGTGGTGACAGAGAGTCACTGTGGAATATCCTCCTTTGATTTGATATCCCTGGAATAATAATTTGTCCTTTTATTGTGGCTTAACTGCAAAGTGGTTTGCCACTCTTTCATGATTGCTGTAATGTAATTGATCAGTGTAGAGAGTATCTTATACATTTTAAGCACTCTTTATCCATGAATGTGTGATACTGTCAAATGCTTTCTCTGTATAGAATCAAATCATTCCTGATAGACTCCCCTACGTTTCACATTGCCTCCTCCCTCCTCTTGCCCACACTCCTCTATGCAACACCTATCTTTACCAACCAAAGACGCACCCAATTAAACAAGTCCCTGCAGTACTGGAAGTCATAGATTTCCCACACATTGCCATCAAGACCCCATCTGCTCCACAAGGACTAGCATATGTCAGTGTGAAGGTCTTCCATTCTATTAACTGTCAGCAATGCATTGTCTAGAGCATTATATATAATGTGCCCATGCACCACCCAAGCAGTTTCCATGATTCATGCATACCTCCACTCACGTGTCTGGCTTATACTAACTTTTCATGTAAGATGACTTCCCACAAGCTAATATCATTGATCAGTGCACACATAGGCGGTTTGCACATGATAGAAGTCACACGTATCATGCAAGCAGGGAGTGGACCACATAGTGTAACTGATGTCTCTTGTATGTGATGTCAGATATGCCTTGGAGCAGTGGATGATGACCCCTATCTGAAGCTCCATACTATGGCAGAGATGGTGTACAATTCAATCCATGCAGCAAGTATTTGGACAATAGAAATAATGTTTCCTCTGCCTTGACACATTGGGGGTGTACTGCAATGTGCACCACAGACCAGCAGCAAATTATTTTGGTGTGTGCCATGTTCCAAACTATGGTTGTACAGAAACAGTTACTGCAACAGAGAAATATCCAAGCAGGGCCAACTATAGGAACGTGGCCAGCAGGGGAAGAGGAATAAGTGGTACCACATATGAGGTGGATCAATCACAGTCAATTGTGTGAAGGCAAACAAGTGGCGTCTGGCCCACAGCTATGGGTCAAGACACAGACAACAAAGAATAAAACAATGCATGCTTTATCAAACCCATGCTATGCAATATAGTGCATGGACTGGTCGTAGGTGAATCAAATATAACCTTGCCTATATAGGTTTGAGGAGGCAGGACACAAGTAAATACTAGACAATCAGTCTGCAGATGATTACAGTCATAGTCAATAACCTGAGATCAGGATCAAACCCTACACCTTCTATTGATGAGCTGAAGACATTATCCATTATACCAGCCCTCCCACTTCTTCAAATGCTGAGGGTCATTTTAAGCTTAATCAATTTCGCTTTCAAACATGAGGATCAAATCCTGTACCTTATGACTGTGAGGTAAACACCTTAACCATTGTATCAGTCATATACTTTATTATCATCATCGTGGACTATGATGTTTGCAGATGACATTGTGATCTGTAGTGAGAGTAGGGAACAGGTGGAGGAGACCCTGGAGAGATGGATATATGCCCTAGAGAGAACAGGAATGAAGGTCAGCAGGACTAAGACAGAATACATGTGTATGAATGAGAGGGAGGATAGAGGAATGGCGAGGATGCAAGGAGTAGAGGTGGCAAAGGTGGATGAGTTTAAATACTTGAGATCAATAGTTCAGAGTAATGGTGAGTGTGGCAGAGAGGTGAGGAAAAGAGTACAGGCAGGATGGAGTGGGTGGAGAAGAATGTCAGGAGTGATTTGTGACAACGAGTACCAGTAAGAGTGAAAGGGAAGGTCTACAAAAGGGTAGTGAGACCAGCTATGTTATATGGGTTGGAGACAGTGGCATTGACAAAAAGGCAGGAGTTAGAGCTGGATGTGGCAGAGTTAAAGATGTTAAGATTTGCACTGGGTGTCACGAGGGTGGACAGGATTTGGAATAAGTATATTAGAGGGTCATCCCAGGTTGGAAGGTTTGGAGACAAAGTCAGAGAGGCAAGATTACGTTGGTTTAGACATGCTGAGGAGGGATGCTGAGTATATTGGGAAAAAGATGCTAAGGATGAAGCTACCAGGTAACAGGAAAAGAGGAAGGCCTAAGATAAGGTTTATGAATGTGGTGAGAAAGGACATGCAGGTGGTTGGTGTGACAGAGCAAGATGAGGAGCACAGGAAGAAATAGAAACAGATGATCCGCTGTGGCGACCCCTAACGGGAACAGCCGAAAGAAGATGATGATGATCTCTTGCACGAGTAGTTAGGGGAACACAATACATTCTTTGTTAGAAAGTTTTGGGAGGTCAGCGGTTACATCTTCCAGTGGTAGGGGTGGGCAGAGCTGCTGTGTTATGACCACTGGTGACATCCGCTGTGGCAACATACCATTTCAGAGCATCCCTCTCAACCTCTTAGAGCAAGAAATCTAGACAAAGCCATAAATAAAAGTGGGCCAAAGGCCCAAAAATAGGGACAGTTTTTAAATATTGCACTTACAAACTTAGAAAGTATAGAATAACAGGTTTTGCATTAGCTTGAATTTTCGGAATGGTATGAAGTCTGAAACTCAAATCTCTGTCATTATTTTCTAACTTCAATCTTTAGCAATTTTCCACTAATTTGCCAGAAAAACACAATTTTATGAAAAAATGGACCAAAGTATGAGGCAAAAATCTGAACATTCTGAAAAATCTGTACAGTTGAGAGGTATCAGAGCCTGATGCAGTCAGCCCTTATAAAGCATAGAATTATGTAATCAAATATGTACACGCTGACAGGGTGTCCCATGTCAGGAGACTAAAGATATTTTTAGTCCATGATCCAGACATCAAGTACAAGCAGGCATGTTGCTTAATGTGTTCAGCTAGCATATTGAAAGGGGACAGCTACAGCACCATTTATGAGAACCTGGGGAGGATTTGCAGATGTGGAATCCACTGGGCATCACTGACCATAACCATGAGACTGATCATGTTCATGGGTGGAAAGCTGTGTGGCTATGGATGTCAGGTGAGCCATCTCAGCAGAGATTTGCATTGAATGAGAGGGTTTGGTATGTGCCCAGACACTTCTCATCCAGACCCTCCCAAGGCAATAGACTGCATGGTCTGCAGAAGTAGACCAAAGGTAGTTAGCATGTGTCTGATTAAAGTACCCATGGAAGCAACGTTTACACCAGAGACATGAACATGTATATCTACTGACTACCCCCATAGCCCATGTTATTGCAGAGATGCTGCATGTTGTTAGCAGGCCATGGATCATGCTCATAGTCTCCCTAAAGCTGTTAGTACCAGCTGTTGGTGGCTGGGTCACTGATCTGTACATCCATTGACTTATGCTGAGTGATGTACCTGCATCAGGGATTGGCCTCCTATCATGGTGGTATGGCAGACTCCCTCCATTCCCCTATGGTGGGCATGCAAATATCAGAGACAGTGGGGTTTAGATGCTGCATGGACTGAAGACTTCAGGGGGGTCATGGTAGGACTCAGTTACTGGAGATTTGACATTCACTAATAAGGCTGTGGGAACAGCCTGTATCTCTTCAGGGGGCTGTTATGTGAAGGGAATGTGGATTAGCTTCCTCATTAATGTTGGAGAAAGCATCACTGTGTCATAAGAATTTGCCATGTATACTCTATTGTCATCAGCAGCTGCCTGTCAACTGCCAGTGTCAGGCATTTGCTGTTTCCCTAGTATCAACTGTGAAAGCATGAACACATTTTACTCTTGTCAACAATGAAAGCTATGACTGTAACTATCTTTGTGATGTGATAATAGTAGACAATAATATATGCATATAACATATGGATACATGTATATCTTGACATGCAATCAGTTGCAGTTGCAATCAGAAGGTACCTGAAAGGACAGGTAAGCAAATGGTGTTTGGTGAAGTCAGTCCTATCACTCATGCAGTACACTGTACCACATAGTACTGTAAACCTAGTACAACCCCCACAGACACTTAGTTGGTTGTTGTTAACTCAACTCCCAGATTCTGGTTCCCCTATTTATGAGAGTCTGTTCCCCCTCCCCAGATATGGACAGCAGGAGCTACTTCATCTCTGTGAGTCATTTCTGTAGTTGATGATCCACCCCCTATTGCTGATGTGTCCCTTACAATGTCCTGCACCTTGTCTTTTGAACTTCAGAATGAACTGGCTCCACACCTAAGCACCATGTTCAGTCATTGCCTCACATCAGTCTTTGTGCCCACTGAATGGTGCACAGCAACAGTTATCCCACTCCACAAAGGGGGGTCTACCACTGATCCTGGGAACTATTAGCCTGACGAGCCTGGTCTGCATGGCCATGGAACGTATCATCATGG
The DNA here is from genome assembly GCF_019279795.1 of Protopterus annectens. Lineage (NCBI taxonomy): Eukaryota > Metazoa > Chordata > Ceratodontiformes > Protopteridae > Protopterus > Protopterus annectens. The sequence goes on along the minus strand of NC_056727.1, from coordinate 253,062,628 downwards.
AATTCATAAACAAAGACATTGGTAACCTCCAAACTCTGGACCCCACCCAGTTCAGGTCTGTGAAAGGCAGATCATGCCTCGTGAAACTGGTTGACTTCTTTGAGGCAGTCACCAAAGCTGTAGACGAAGGTAAGGTGGTTCACACAGCCTATCTTGACCTCGCCAAGGCTTTCAACACCATCCCCCATTCTGCAATTATAGCTCAACTCACTATGTCACAAGATGGGTTGCCAACTGGCTCACTGACAGGACCCACACTGTAAAAGTTGCAGACTCCAAATCTGATTTCAAACCAGTGACAAGTGGAGTACCACAGGGTTCAGTTCTGGGGCCTCTCCTGTTTGGTATCTACTTCTCTGAAGTACAGGATAACACAGAAGGCCTCTGGCTAACAAAGTTCTCAGTTGACTGCAAACTAGGAGCTATAGTCAAGTCCCCAAATGATGTGGACATCCTACAGAACGGCCTCACTGAGACAGATACCTGGTGTCAGAGCCATGGCCTCAAGCTCAATGCCAAAAAGTGCATTGTTATCCCTTTTGGTAAAAACTCTGTACCCATGAACTACCACATAGGCGGCAGTCTTCATAATGCCAAATGTGTAATAAGAGACCTTGGGACCCAGGTGGACAGTAGTCTCTCCTTTGATAATCACATTGCCAGAATAGTCAGCAAATACTTCTACATGGCACACCTCATGACAAAAGGGTTCTCATCCAGCAAAAAAGTTCATTGTTCCCCTCTACTCGACACTCATTAGACCCAGTACAGAGTACAACTACCCTTTTGGAATGTACCTCACAAGACATCTGCAGCGGCTGGAAAGGCCACAGAAGTACCTCACAAAGAGGATTACTGGCCTCAAACAGATGCCCTACACTGACCATCTCAAAAAACTCCATCTTTACTCTGTAGCATATCGCCTACTCCGAGGTGATCTCTGCCTAACATATAAAGCTAACTCAAACCCTGAGCTGTTGGACATGGTACACCTAAAGAAATCCCAATCTCTCTGAGCTACATGCTCTAGGGACCTAAACCTTGTCACCACAATAAACAGGACATGCTGGAAGGATAGATTCCTGTCCCACAGCCTTCCCATACTCTGGAACAAGCTACCCATCCATGTCAAGCAAAGTTCCTCATTAACACTCTTCAAGAAAAGTCTTGATGAGTGGATTGGAAATAGGAAATACACCCCGGGGATCACTTCTGTGGCTCTGCTCGACATGGGCACAGGAAAATAACTTTTTTGGGTTGGCGTAAGCCAGGGAACTTGTTGGCTAGGCTTTCTTAGGCCCTTGGGCCGATAGCCTAGTACCTACCTATGAAGCTATGATTACCCTTCACCACACCTGTTGCATCGAGCTGTTATGGTCATCCACAGCTTGACATCATGGCAGTATTTCCTGCCACATCTGTTCCTGATGCATCTTGTCCATGTTACGATTGACCAGGATGCACATGTTATGTGTGAGCTGGGCTTAGAGTGATGTGCATCTTCTGGGTAGTGAACTTTTCTGGTTCTTCTTTTTTTTTTAGGTTTTATAGTTCTAAAGCATTTTGTCAGACTGATCCTTATTGAGTCACTGTGCAGTGAAACAACTTCAGCAAGACATCCCTCAGCAATCACAGTTGCATGATGGGAAGTATAGTGAAAGTAGGACTCGCCTTGCAACAAGACTCATGGTAACACTTGTGTCAGGGTGACTTTTGTTAAAATAAATTTTCTTGCACTGTGATCTGATAATCTGAAAATTGTTATATACTGATATATTATATATGGGTGTACTGAAATTAGTCAAAACACCCAAGTATCAACATCCACAATGCTGATCAGAAATTTTAGCATTGTAAACATCGAAATTTTACTATGTATGTACTGAGCAATGCCCTGAGTACATGCAAAGATAGAAGTAAAACAAAGTTACTGCATTGTTTTTGCAGGGGGCAAGGCACAAGCTCCCCTATACCCCACTCACCTGCTAATTATATATACTAACAAGATCACACAGTGTTGGAGAAAGGGCATATTTGCAGCTCTGAGAATTGTGCAGTCTTGCACAGCTGTCATTCATCTGTTTATTCGGATAAATTTTGTTGTGGTGTCAATGAAATTTAGTATTACCATAGATATATATATATATATATATATATATATATATATATATATATATATATATATATATATATATATATATATATATATATATATATATATGTCTGTGTGTGTATGTTTATGTATATCCCTACATATCATGTCAAGGAATTGTGATCATCGAGGCATGTTTTGCTGGAATGTTTTATTGTGCTGTGATTCAGTAAAGAACAGCATGACAAAATACATTAGAGCTACATATCTCTATACCAAGTTTTTTTTAATAATAGACATCAATTTCCAACTCATACTGAAGACTGTGTTTTTCATTTCAAAGGACTATTTGCAGCTTTAACATATGCTTTATCCCATACTGATTCAGACTGCCCTACTCTTTTTGTAGGACAGTTGTCTCACAAGTACTGAAAACTGGCACATTCTGTAGGTGACAAAATGATGAGTTAGTCTACTATGTATGCCACTTGAAAATTTATGAAAGTAAAAGCCAAGGATGTCTGTTTCCATTTGTTCACTGGAATTGATATCAAAGACTGACTTTGTCGAAGTGTTGGAGAAACAAGGCCATGATTGTGTGTCACAGTGAAATAACCCATTGAATGCAGAGCTTTTGGACTCTCACTGACCTATCAGTAAAATTAATTTTGTTGTTTGCAGTGCAGATGGTGGGAGAAAATATCCCTTATGCCAGAGTTGCAATGAACATTATTAACTAGACTAATACAATTAGTTTGCTACACTTTATTTCAAGAAAATCTCTAAAAATTCTGTTTTTGTGCCATTGAGATCCTAAAACAGATAATATTTTTGACAGATGACTTTGAAACATGGCTGCTTTGAATTTACAGTAGCGTATTTGCTTTTTGTTATTTGTTTATTGCTATGAATTTCATTGTATGAATCATGCACACGAGATCTACCTGGATTGGAACTATGTAGTTCCTTGTGCCATTCCAGAAAAAAGGCAATAACTATTAAAGCAGGAGCTGCTTATACTTGCTGCATTCTAGAATGAAACATCAGACTGAAAATGGCCCTGAGTGGCCAGCAGCAGTTTCAGGTTTTTTATTATTTTTTTTCACTTCATTTCTGCCTCCTCTTCCCCAGGATGAATTTAAGGGAGCATTTTTCATAGGTTATAGGCTGCCTACTAGGCTAAAGATCACTAGGATCTTTATAAGCCTAGCTGCATGATGCAAGTGAGTCTCTTTAGCTATTTATCTTGGGCATTTATATTGGAAAGGAGTATGTTAGTTTGTACATTACTATAGATTATGTAGGAGTATGTTAGTTTGGACATGATTTACTGACTGCTTCTGTCTATCAGAGACATGGAGGCTAGACATGGGGTGAATTTCTGATTTCCCATCCATTGATCTAGGATACATTTATATAGGATTTGGGAGGGACTCTTCTTCACATGGATGGAGAGCCTATTCCAGAGAATGGGGATCATTTCTGAGATACATATCTGTATCATCAACACATCCTACTTATGTTGCAACCAAAATTTAAATCAAAGTACTGTCCCTATAATATGATAATGCACTCCGTCTACATGAAAAATCTAATAGTGATGTAAAATAAACAATTAAACTTAATTGATTGTTATTGTGCTAGATAAAATAGGGCTTTTATTTTATTAAATGCCTTGCTATAATGATTTTAGTGATATCACATGTATATATCAGACCCACTGCAGTTTTCTTTCAAAAAGCACACTTCAGGCAGAATGCTAGTTTTAAAACTCATTAGAAAAAGGGCAGACTTAATCATGGAGATGTTCGTATTACATCACTGCTACAGTAGCCATAACTATATGGGATGCATCCTATCAAAAATCAGACATCTGGCCATTCAGCAAAGCTTTGGGCAACTTCTTCCAACCAAATACATTTACTCTTTGCAAGAGAGTACCTACTGGTATAAAAGGTCTGTACAAGCATGAAAATCTCACTACTTTCCTACCATGTAGGACACTTAAACAGACTTCTCACCAGTGCATCACTTTTAGTTGTCTGGTTGGATGATTCAGCTACAAAATATGGAATATAAATATCGATATGAGGACCTTCCTTATGTCTAAAGAAAAGTTTATTCAGTTTTGCTTATGTCTGTCAGGAAGGGCAAATATTTGTGCAGTAGACAGAGTCCTTACAAGGTGACCCATTCCTCTCGTATTTTTTTTTTGGGGGGGGGGTCAACACTATATTTGGGTCTTCTCATATATGCATTTTGTTTAGGGTTAGATAAGAGAAGCAAAGATCTTCAAAATTATTTCTAAGGAATAAGTGCTTTAAGCAGTTGATGTGAGAGAAAACAGTTGTTTTGCTGCCCCCCCCCCCCCGAGGATAAAAAAAAAATGTTGAACAAGGCATCCAAGGAATATAAGACCTTACCCCTCTGTTCTTTGGTCTGGGTATGATGTGTCAGGTGAGGTATTTTTGCAATCATCCAACTGTCAGTGTAGTTCTTCTGATTTATTTAGCATGTCCCTTGGAAGCTTCCATGGCACAAGGTTTAAGCATATCTGTTCTGATCATATGTCAGACTTCAGCTGAGAAAGGATAACATAGGATCACAATCTCTTAGGGTGACTGAGATGGTCATTAATTATTGTTGAGTGATGACTTTGACAGATCTTTGGTGGAGATAAGACATTTGGATGTCCCTCTTAATACCTTATGGACAGAGACTTCTAAAAGCAGGACTTAAAAGACAAACCCTTTTCACTTCCATTTACTCTTCTCCATAGAAAACTTCTCAAGAACACTGGTATCATTTTATCCCAGGACTCCTTAAGGCAATCTAGTCACTGTTTTCTACATCAGTTAAAAGAAAGAGAAACCCCTCTTCCTCAGATGAAGAGGTTTGTTTTGAGTCAGACATTGAGGGTTCAGATTCTGTCTCCAGTTATCCTTCATTACTCCTTGTGAATCTAAATTAGAAGATAGTCTCTCCTCAGACCCCACCCCCACCAAGAAGAACGGGTTAAATTTAAAAAAAATGAAGGAATATTTCAAATGGGAGGTAGGGAAGTATCAGAATCTCAGAAGAGATTTTATAAATTGTTGGGTATGGATTCCCCTAAACGAGTAGCCATTCCCTCAGTTTTTAGGATCTTGGATGAGATATTTGCTTCTGCCTGTGTTTACTCTGATTCTCAAGCCCCTGCCTGCTCTTAAACTTAGCAGATTTTATAGAGTGCCTGACTCACATAAATTCCTTTACAGACGTCCTGTTGCAGAAACTACTATTATGTATATGGATAGTGCTTCAGTTTTTTGGTAACACTTATTTATTTGTATAGTTATTTATTTATTTATTTACACAGACCTTGGCTTAATTCCCTACCTTTGCTTCCTAGGCACTAAACATTGTATTAAGTGTGCATATGATGCAGTGGATGCTGTGTTTCTCTTTACTTTTACTGGTACTGTAAGGTTTACAAATGCATGGATTGCATTGCAAAACGTTCGTGTTAATTAAACTTAGTTACTTAATGACCCTCCAGACAGACATATTTTGTTTTCCAGTTCTTCAATGGAAGAATTAGAGAAACTGGAAGAAAGAGAAAAGTTGATGCAATGAGTCAATCACATCATTTTTGAAAGTCCCTTAAAGACCCCCCCCAAGCAAAAGCAAGATAGGCAACAGTATGAGAAGAAATGGCAGAGGCAGTCAAAAAGGAAAGGAGACAGATCCCAAGGATCCATTCAAAAGAATGCAAAATGACTACTTATCCCTCCTTTCCCTTCCCTTCCCTCTGTTTAGACTGGCCATTCTTTCAAAATTGCAGGCAATCTCTCCAACTGCCTTCATTTCTAGAAAAAGACAATTTGACAATGGTTGTGGAATTTAGTGGACATTCCTTTTACCTCAATCAAGGGTCCCTCATCTGCCAAAAAATCTAATTAATTTGCAAAAGTAGAAAAAAGTAGAAGACTTGTTTTTGTACACTGGAACATATATATATATATATATATATATATATATATATATATATATATATATTCTTTTTTTATCCTTAATTTTAACTTGAGGGGCAGAATGTACCTGGGTCTTATTGTTTCTCTTTAAATGAGGATTGATTGATTGGAGATGGTGGAATGGACCTTTTTTCTCCTTATCTTAGAGATGAGGTGGTGATGATTGGGTGTTAGATGAGCCAGCTATGAATATTTCTGTCAGATTTGTTGATGCATGGTATAATATAACCAATGACACCATTCCAAAGGAGCAATGTTTTTTTTTTTTTTTTCAGAATGTTTTTAGTTCTGGGAAATGTAGGCACATGAAATTCAATTCTGGACCTTTCAAAGCTAAACACATTTACTTTGTTTCCAAAATTTAAGATGCTCACTTTACAAAGTCTTTTCCCCTTTTGTTTCCCAATACTTTTTTTAGTAACTTTGGACTTAAAAGATGCCTACTTTCCCATCCTGTTCTACTGTGCCATTGTGATCCCTATGTCATTGTTAATGATAGCAGACAACATCACAGTGATGTGGTATACAGACAAAAAAGGAGGAACAAAATCATACCCCATGTGCAGACTAGCCATAATTGCCTGGGAACGTGATACAGAGAAAGAAGCCTCACACTGCAAGTGATATACATTCCTTCAGAGCAGAATAAAATAGTAGACGTTGAGCAGATGCAATATAGACCTTCATGAGTAGATGCTGTACCCAGAGCTCTTCCAGGACATTTTTAAGCTGTGTTGAACTCCACAAGAAGATCTGTTTTCCTTCTTTCTCAAGAAACAACTAAAACCAGTTCTGTTCCATGACACCTTGCAAAATGGCTTAGAAAATAGACACATTTTCTTTCTCATGGAAGGGAGTTTTCTCTGTGCCTTCTCTCTTTCCTCTGTTACACAAATTTCTTCTAAAAGTCAACCAGACTTGCCAGTGACATTTCTGGTAACTCCCTTTTGAACCAGGCAACACTCGTTCACCCTTATGCTTCTGATCAAGAACAATTACAAAAAAACTCCACATCGAATGAATCGTTTCACACCAGACAAGGCATCCTTAAGCCATACTAACATTCAAAATCCTCCATCTAACCAATTGGATGATACAATTCTGATCACATTTAGGCACCTTTTCCCCCAGGGATGTGCAGCAGATAGTAAAGTAGGCTAGAAACCTGCTACTGTGGAATTATACTTAGCAAAATAAAATGAAGTTTCTATCTGGTGCCATAAAAGAGAGCAAAATCCATCACAAAAGGGGAATCCTCAGGTTCTTCACTTCCTGTCTGATTTGATACATCTTTTGGCCATTTCTGCTTCTCTGCCTTTGGATCCCCCCTTTCATCTTATTATTTCAGAATAAACAATTTTTGAAAGGGTTTTACAAATTAGGCCACCTAGAAAAGAAGTGGAACCTCCTTGGGATTTTAGTTTTATTTTGGATAAGTTAACTGTCTCTCCTTTTGAACATGTAGGCAGTGCTTTTTAAATGTCTAGCATATTGCTCTGAATTCTGCTCTTTGGCTATCTGAATTACAGACCCTCATGTCTAAGCGTCACTTCTTAATTTTCCACAGAGACAAGGACAGTCTTATAACCAACCCTTTTTATGACAAAAGTTGGCTCTGAATGTACTTTGAACTAAATCATTCATCTTCCTGTCTTTTATCCTGAACCCAAAAAATAGAGGAGAAACCAGTCTCCATACCTTTTATGACCACAGATAATTGAAATTTTACCTGGACAAGACTAATAATTTTAGAAAGTTGAACAAACTCTTTATATTCTTTGATGGCAAAAAGAAAGAAAGAACCTCCAGTTTGAAATATATCATTTCTAGATGTCTTGCCTCAGGCTATGAAATTTAGTTGCATTCATCATGGAGAAAGCTCACCTCAAAAAGTCAGGGTTCACTAAACTAGAGCTGCGGCTACTTTTGAAGCTTTTTGCAAATGGGTAGACTCTGTCTATCTTAAAGGTCACTCCTTGGTTTTCTAGACACACCTTTACAAGGCAATACAAACTTAACTTATTCTCCACAACAAGAGCTGGATTTGCAAAAGTCATTCTGCAGTGGCTTCTAAACTCTGATTTGTCTCCATCCATCCTTGCTTCCTAAGCTCTGTTAGTTATCCCCTATAGTTTAGGTACATAGTAAGTTAGCTTATCACTGGTGCAGTGTTAGCAGTCTCCTTCTTTCCCCTTTTCTTCTTACTCTTTCCTTGGCCTGATTTACTCTTCCCCTCCTGACATGACAATATTTGTTGGTTTTGACCTAATTGTCATAGACTTTGGGCAAGAAAACTCTGAGTTTTACATCCGTAAATGTCTCTTGTAGCACAAACATTTGTGCTAAGGGTGGATGTACAGAGCCTGAGGTAGATGCTCAACACTTTGTAGACTGTCCAGATGTCCTGTCTTTGACAGGATATGTCTTGTATAGTTATACCTACTGCAACAGTAATCTATTTTAGCATTAGCTGTTATAGTATGTTAACTGGCATAACTGTACTTTCTCCACTCACAAGAGAAATATACTTGCAGATCCACATGTTCTGTTTATCTGTTAAAGTGTGTTCACCAAATTGCATCATTCACAGATTTTGAACACGAAAACAAACAGTAAAACCAAAAGTAAGGGGTCTAGAATATAGGTTGTTGGACTTTTATAAATGTCAGAACCAATCAGAAAAGCTGTAGTGAACAAACAGGAAGAAAGCATACGCAAATAGCTGTAATGCATCTCAGCTAATCTCACAGCGACATCTACCCCTTGCATGAAGCAAATATTCGAATCTGAAATAAGGTGACTGTGCTATAGTTCACTGAAGCAAGTTTCAAAATTTAAAACGTGCATAATTTAAGAAATGTAACACTATTTGAGCAAGAGCAAAACACACTGTGATTACCATAACATAGAATGACATGTGAGCAGAAGGATTTCAGGCCTTAGCTCTGAAAATAATAGCTATATCTCTTAAAATAAGTACAGCAGATCTTCTGCCTGTAAGCATTGTTCCCCTGCCTTTACAGCCATGTTCCTCTACAGTGGACTGGTCTGTCTACAGTAAGCATCATTGTTGCTGGGGCTCTGTTGTTTCCTTTTTAGCAATGCACTCCTGGTTTCTTGACGGCATAGAGTTCTGGTCATGTGACAGTCCCAGTCTGCCGGAAATAGGAGTTTGTCTGTTGTGTGACTGTGAGCAAGTCACTTAACCAGAGTGCACTCCTAAGTCACCATGAAAATTGGCAATTGTATCTGTGATGTCCCTGCACTAGCCCAGTAATCAAGGAGCCTCAATCCTCACCACTGACAACAGTGAGGGTTGTACACAATGGGAGAATGACAAGTGCACACACAGTAAAGTGCAATTTTTCCTTAAGAGCACATAGAGATCACAGTCAGTCTGGGGCTGGTTTCTCCCTCTCTCTCCAGATCCCCAGTAAGACTCCCCACTGACACAGCTATAGGATTGAGATCTCAGACAAGTGGTCAATCCAAAACCTCAAGCACCTTCTCTGTCCAACCAGTGCTTCATATCCCTGCCCAAGTAGCTAACACACACACACACACACACACACACACACACACACACACACACACACACACACACACACACACACACACACACACACACACACACCTGGGTAAGGCTGGCACAGGTTTACTAACTATGCTCCCTTCTGCCCAGACTATAAGATAGTTATCACTGCCACTGACCAACTCTTTATCAGCTACTATAAGGCCCTTACAAAGGGTGTCCAAACCTACTCTGTACTGTTACTATTATCCAAAGGGTAGTCTGACCAAGACTTGAAAAGCTATTTAGGAGTGGCCTATACAGTGTCACCAAATGCATATGCAAGTATCCTAAGAGCTTAAATATGTCTCACAAATATCTGCCACAATGATAGGTTTAAATATATTTAATACTAAGTAATAAAAGAACAAGACAATACTCAAAAAACAAACACAGTTACTTCAGAGTTCAAAATCACAGCAAATATTCTAAAACAACATTGCAGGACAGTCTCCTATAAATATAGAAAACATCTAAACTAATCTTTACTATATTTTAACTATATGTAAAAGAGGTACTATGCCCTAAATCTTACTTACAAGCAAGTGCAGATGTGATGATGAATGGATGCTCTTGCTAGGTCCAAGACAAAATACAAAATGCACAGTCTCTCTCTGAGGGAGTTCTTAAATTAATATTACATTTTACTGCTGGGTTAGCTTGTGTGACATCACTCTTTGTCACCTGACTTCAGTTCCCAGGCAAAACAGAAACTTAAAATTTTAACATCTCTGTGTTAACAATACATATCTCTTAGATGTTTGCTCAGAACTGTGTATCTGCTAGGAAGTCATAAAGCAATAAAACACTTTACATTTTAAACCTAGTAATTAATTGTCTCCAAGACAATAGAAAAACACTTCTAGCTCTAGACATTGTGTCTGCTATTGAACTGAAACTGACAGACAACATCTTTTGTTTATGGCCCAGCTATTAAGTAACTTAACCTCAACTATTCTTAAGTTTTACAGGTTAATCTTCTGTGTTCCAGCAGGGTATGTTGTTGTTACATTCTTGAAGCTCAATACATAGCATACAGTTCTGTATAAATCATATCAATATTCACAAATGACATAGAATTATTTTCAAAATTTCAGATAAGCTGGACTGGCAGTGTCGCAGTATCCAATGGGCCTACTTTGTCAATAAGTACATAAAAATTCTGAATCCAGCTTATTTGTTCCTTCACATCATTCTCCTTTAATATTATGAGAGTAACAGATACACTGATTATTTAGATGAATTTGCTGCTGCTAGGAAATACTTCTGATGCAAAGTAAAATCTAATTAAATAACAGCTTGTTTAAAACAATATGATGAAGACCATTACATTTCAAAGCCAAACTGAAAAAATTCATTCTGAGATTTTGTTCAATGTGTACTGCAAGAAACCTTGGAAATCTGATGGCTGACTGGGGCCTACATTTTTAAATGCAAGTCTGTGTTGGGTGAGGATCTTGTCAGCAAGCTCTTTTTGATGAAGGATGAATGGAAGGATAGATTCAGTGCTGATAGTTGTTGTACAGTGAAATAAATGGTTATCTTTCATAACCCAAATTAAGAGTAACAATACTGAAATCCTACTAGAATGAAACTAAAATCACGGCTGATACATTTTAACTGAATGATGGACCCTTAAGTTTCATGATTTCTGTATACATCCAGTTCTTAAGTATAATTTTGGGAATGAAAGTCATTTGCACCCATAAACATTGGGATTCAGAAACATTTTGCACATGAGGGTAGCCTAATCTGCAAGATGAGTGGCCAAATGTCAGGTGGAGGTAATTCAAAGACTCAAGTATGATTGTGAAGGGCTGTGGAATTCTGCAGCCTGCATAACATACAAATAATGGTATGGAAATGAGTAGCATTATTAAAATAAGGCTGGTGGCAAATGCAATTGAAGGAAAATATGGGAGAGCAATTCAAAAATGTATATATTGTGAGCAGCTAGACATAATGTCAGAGCTGCTGACTGCAGTAAAATCCTGGTATTACAGGAGACAGAACACATGGAATAGCCATTTTTTATTAAATACGTATATGCAAAAGGCCGGTACTGCTTCCAGTATTTATATTGATTAGCGGCATTGCCCCTGGCACCATGGAGTCATTTGTCCACACCTAACAATGGCCTCAGTGACACAGAAATAATGAATTACTACCACATGTCCAGAGGTACCATGCAGAAGCTAGATGATATGTGCCACCCTCATATGCATGCTTTTGGAATTCATTGAGAAACCATTCCTTCAGACAGCAGGTATACATGACTTTGTGAATTTTAGTTACAGGGATCTTCCAGCAACCACTGCACTTTAAAGGAACAGGTCCAATATGAGGCAAAGAAAGGTAGGTGTCTGTTAAAGTCAGCTCAAGAAAATACATACAAAATGCTCTTCTGATGTCACTAGGTAAGATAACTGTGAGTCTCCAGTATGTTTTATCCCCTTGGTGGAGGTATTTGTGGATGAAGAGCTCTTGGGAGCAAAATCCTACAGGAGCAGTAGATTGCATGTCAATAGCATAATAATATACTTAGTCTTTTGTAGCCTTTATGAAGGGACTCAACAAAGGAGGCACAATTACTTGCTTTATCAATTTCATGGTCTTGGAGTGTCAGACCCATCCCAGTACACATTGGGTGCATGAAAAGAAAGCTCTTCTCGAGAAATGCAAGCAGGTCAGCAGTGCTGGAAGAACCTCAGAGAAAGCTGAAGATTCAGTGCAATGTCAGTCTCTTCTAAAAAATACCCCAGGTTGAAAATACACACACACACATGTGCACAAATACATGCACATGCAAACATGCAAACACACATAAGCACACACACATTCAAACACATACACCCACGCTCATGCACAGGCACACATGCAAACATGTACATGAACACACACACACACACAGACACACACACACACACATACATACACACACTCACACGCAAACACACACACACACACACACACACATACACACACACTCACATGCAAACACACACCTATACACACACGCGTGCACCCACACACACACACACACACACACACACACACACACACACACACACACACACACACAGACTCACATGCAAACATACACACACACACACACACACACACACACACACACACACACACACACACATACACACACACACGTGCACACATGTTTATGTATGCTACTTCTGGCAGTCAGCTGGCGCATATGTCAATGATCATGTCAACAAATCAAACTTAATGACTCCCATTTCAATGCATCACATGAACGGGACAAATGGACCTGTCCCACACCCCCAAAAAGAATCCATGTTTAAACCAATTTTTAGGTTATAAACAGAAAGGAGTTGATCATTTTGGGTTGCTAAATTGCCAGAATAGCAATGTGATGTAAACCCATATGAATCTATATTTGATGTAATTCCATTCTGCACTATACAGTGACTTCCATAAGTTTTATTCTCTCCATGCTTGTAATATTTATGCTAGTCAGTGCACTGTCCTTCTTAGCCAGTTCTAGTTACACAGTATACTTTAGCGCATCCCTTCCTTCATAGGGGTAGTGTTGTCAGAGGAACAATATTTGACATCAGGTGGGGATGTATATTTGAACTCCTTTTAATGTCATCCCATAAGCTGTGTGACCTATTTGATTTTAAGTCATGCCTGATTAAAAGAGACATTTCAGTTTGCTGATATGCATCGCTACATATTACACAAACCAACTGCTTTCATGCACAAGTACAGTATTTTTGCTAATGAAATGTAACTTCGAAATGCAACTCAAATCTTGCCCTAGCAGAATGAACAAATAGAAGAAGAATGATTTGTATCATTATAGTCTCATAAAAGACCTCACTGAGTATCATTAACAAGACAAGCTTAGTATTCTGAAAAAAAATAAAGAAAATGAAAAGCTGGAAAGGGACAGGGATCATTAGATATATTGTTCTACGTTGTTTTACATTTCTCAAATTATGCTACAGGATTACATTCCACACTGAAATAGGTGTAGATGTGCTGAATCCATATTCTACCTTTATGGAATGGTTTCCATCAGCCTACTGTGGTTGCCATATGCTTCCCTATTATTTTACTGCAGCATAGTGTGTCTCCGCTCAGCATGACGACCTATGGAAGTACTAAGCAAATAAATTCTCTATAAGCAGGGCTTTCAGATAAGACTGTGTCTGACCTAGGTGATCAAACATTTAGTTTTAAATTATATACCCCTGTTTGCTTTATTTCAGTGTATTACTTGTGTTTCCTAACATTATTATGAACAGCTTTAACACAACCAATATTTCCATAATCACAATGCCATGATGTGTGTGTGTGTGTGTGTGTGTGTGTGTGTGTGTGTGTGTGTGTGTGTGTGTGTGTGTGTGTGTGTGTGTGTGTGTGCGCATGTGTATGTATTTATATATTTTAAAATTACAGTTTTGTCTATGTAAAAAAATAAATACCTTGAAAAGATCTCTGCAGAAACAATGTAGTAGAGATGTTTTTCAGATGGTGAAGAAATAAGTAAGCATGCATTTTTAATGGTGGCAGGTATGAGCACATGCACTTTCTATCTCTGCCTCCAGAAGCTTCATTGTGGTTCTTTATTCCTAATAGTTTTGCATGTAAGGACTAACCACTAATTGTTTCAGGCCAGTTCTTCAGTTTAAGCTCCAGATAACATTAAAAACAGGTGAATTAGTGTGAGATTAATAATATTAATAATATTAGCAACAATAATCATAATAATCAGTTTTACTTTTGCAGATGTTTATAAAATAGTTCAGCAGTGATAGCTTTGTCATATGATTATTTCAGACCAATTTTTCTTAGGTCAAGAAACTTGTATTTTAGAGTGTTTTTCAGGCTCATTTAATACAGTAATATGTAACAGGAACAGGATTGAACTTTTGAGCCAGCAAGAAAGTGAAAAAGTAATAACTTTCCTCCATTTCTCTGTAAGCAACTAAGGCCATATGATGAATAAGGAACCCTGCTCTCTAGGTTTACCTTTTATTATACAGTTCCAGCAAATAAGGTTAGAACCTTTAACTTATAGCCTTCAGTAAAGTGCTGGGAACTGCTTCGATGTCTATTCCTTTAAAGGTCACTCCATTTGCTTTTTAGTGGCAATTTTGTTTCATCCCTCAGCACAGCAGAACCAAGGACATGCCTGCAAATGTTCCCTCAATTTCTCACAGATTGAAAATAAAAGGGCATGGGACTTTCTCCTGTGTATTCGTATTCCGCAGTTCTCAAATTAAATGGGATTTATTCAATGGTAAGTGAGTGTTCACTGAGGTATTGTTTTTTAACTGTCAAGTTATACTTTTGCAAGTAAAATTTTAAAAGGAAATTTTACTGAAATGTTCCTAGTCTTTCTGTAATAGCACTCATCAGTTGCCTGTCCACATAAAGAGAACAGATTTTACACACAAACACACTCACACACACACACACACACACACACACACACACACACACACACACACACATAGATAAAAAAATAAAAGAGATAAAAGACAGAGATAAAAATAGATACATAGATAGATAATAGAATACATAGATGGATATATAGACAGAGACAGACAGACCAACAAAAATAGATAGCTAGATAGATAGCTAGCTAGATAGATAGATAAACAGATATATAGACAGATAGATAGATAGATAGATAGATAGATAGATAGATAGATAGATAGATAGATAGATAGATAGATAGATAGATAGATAGATAGATAGATTAGATAGACAGATAGATAGACAGATAGATAGATAGATAGATAGATAGATAGATAGATAGATAGATAGATAGATAGATAGATAGTTAGATAGATAGTTATATGTCTAATACGTTAAGGGGACTATGATTTACAAGCATTAAAATATATTAAAATTCTAGGCTAAGGTACAAGGTTACATTTTTACCTAGGATAAATTCTTCTCAAAATCACAAACTGGAGTAGCATTATATCACTGAATTATTTGTTTAAGATGAAAGGCAGAGCTCTTTCAGCCAGAGAAAGTACTGTAGAGTTATTATTTCTGTTTCAAGTGGAGGGCATGTCAGAGTTTTGAAATACAAGGAACCACAGGAAATTCAGGTCAACAAAGCATATGCTATATGAAAAATATATTTTGTGCAACTTTGGCATTCTTTAACATGTTCAGCAGGAGATAATCTCTTAGTTGTTCCTACAGAATAGCTATATTTTTGTAGCTATATATATATATATATATATATATATATATATATATATATATATATATATATATATACGGGTCTATATTAGAATATCGAAGTTTCAAAACTTTGAATGTTCTAATATCGAACCCTATTCAGCAAAAGCTGAAAATATCGAAGCAACAGAAAACCAAATTTTTTCCTAGGGAAAGAATTTGGTTGTCCGTTTCTGTTGCTTCGGTATTTTCAGCGCTGTGGTGGAAAGTTATGGGTCAGGTTCAGGTAAGTGTATGATTGAGTGCGGGTTAGGTTAGTTAGGGTTAGGGTGCAGGTTAGGTATGTGTGCGATTGTGTGGCCGTGAGGGTTAGGGCAGGTTAGGTGAGTTAGGGTTAGGGCACGGGTTAGGTATGTGTGCGATTGTGTGGATGTGAGAGTTAGGGCGGGTTAGGTGAGTTAGGGTTAGAGCGTGGGTCAGGTAAGTGTACGATTGTGTAGACGTGAGGTTTAGGGTAGGTGAGTTAGTGTTAGAGCACGGGTCAGGTGAGTGTGCGATAGTGACGGACCTTAGGGTTAGGGTTTGGGTTGTTAAATGGATAGTTGGTGTGTGTGTATAGTTTAGTGTATGGTTAGGTGTAAGATTTTAGGTGTATGTGTGTGGATTGCTGTTTGTTTGGTGCGCTTGTGTTGTGTGTATGTGTTTTGAAACAGCAAATTTTTTCCTTAGGAAAAAAATTGCTGTTCTGTATGTTCGATTTTTCAGCTTTCACTGAATAGGGTTCGATATTAGAACATGGGAAGCTTTGAAACTTCAATGTTCTAATATAGACCCTATATATACACATATATATTGTATAACTAAAGTGCAGAAATGTTCCTTTTTTCCATTTCAGAAAATAAATATTGATGTGCACCTTCCTAAGTAACAAAAAGCTAGCTAGGTATCAAAATGGATAGACAGTTTGATAAAGATAGATTGGAGTAAATATATGCTAAGTCAAAGCTGATGAATCTTGACAAATGCTTCCTTCTTCAAGGTACAATAATCTTGGAATTAGTGTACATTAATAACCGGGGTATAGGATTCCAAACATTGGTTCTATATTTGTTTACTGTAATTATTTAAGAATGTATCATTAAGTTCTACTCACTAATAAATATTGTTAGCCACTCAAAGGCCAGCAAACCTGCCACCTTAGTATAATGCATCAATGATGTCACTATGTCATCTGTGCTGCCTCAACCCTTCTGGTAATTCAGCAAATGACTCCAGACTCCTTCACTTCCATAGAATTATGGCTACAGGCTCATCAGCTCCTTTTGGTATGTACCTTTTCAGGCACCTGCAGCAAGGGTTCATCACAAGGAAAATTCAAGGTCTTCAGCATCTGTCCTACGTGGATCTTCTGAAATAACTGTCACTTTATTCTGTTTCATACAGACTATTCAGAGGCATTCTCTGCCTTCCATATAAGGTAATCTCTGACCCTGATTTATTGGAAATGCTGCATAATAGCAAGTCAAATGGTACACGGGTAGCTCAATCTAAAGACCTTAACCTGGTATGTGACATTAATATAATCTGCTGGAGGGACCAATTTGTCTCCCAGAGGTTACCACACCTTTGGAACAAACTACCACTTCATGTCAAACAGAGTACCTCATTGCTCTCTTCAAATGCAATCTGGATGATTGGATGGGTAACCGTAAATTCACCCCGGGGGTTCCACCTGTATCCCTTTTGGACACAGGTATTAGGTGCTAATCATAGAAACAAGGGTAGAATTTGGCTAGGCTTGTAAGAGTCCTAGGGCCATTAACCTAGTAACTTCCTGTGATCCTATGTCACCAGACAGTGGAACTCAATACCTACCCCACTAAAACAGAACAGCTGTCCATCTGGCTTTAAGCACAACCTAAAACAGTACCTTGACTTCTTCTACCTTTCTCTCTCTCTCTTGCACGCATCTGTAGACTATCACTAACCCCTAACTTTTCAGCTCTCCTAACTTATCCTGTAAATGTAAATAAATCCTATCTATATTTATAACTGTATTCTGCTTTTTGTTGCTCCTTCATAAATGAAATCTGTATATTGCTGTATATGTAAATGCAACCTGTTTATTATTGTATAACACTCTTACAGAAATAAAATTGTATTAACCTTGGTCTCAAATGCATTACTGTTAAGAAACGGGTTCTTTTTTCTGTAATTTCTTTATAGCTTTTGTATTTTTGTAAACTCTAACGGAGCTTTTCTCCCTAGGCCTCTGCTGAAAATTGGCCTGAGTGCCCAGTCAGACCATCCCAGTAAACAAAAGGCAATAAATAAATAAATAACAGCATGCCCACTCAAACAAACTTTTTATGTGACTACAAATTACTGTTTTATTTAGTTTTCCTTGTTTTTATTACGTGTATCTTTTTTATTCTACCTATAATTGTTGCAAATTCCACTGTCCATGTATTTTTCCATCCATACATTCAAATATCCATCTTTTCAACCAGCCAGACATACTTTACCCAGTTCAAGGTTTTGAAAAGCTGGAGCCTGTGCCATGTAGCAAAGTAGTTGTTAGTTTAGTTATTTATCAATTAGTTTAATTAATTTTATTTTGGTTACCAGGATGATTGTAAAACAAACAAAAACAAAGGGTCCTTTTCAGCAGCAGACTGGGGAAAATGATGCAAAAATGCAAAATCATGCATATGATGCTGTGTCACAACTAAACAAATAAAGCCCAGACTATGGCTTAAATAATCAGGACTGGATTAGCATTTCTGGCATCCAAGGCTGTGGCTGGGATGGATGGATGGATGGATGGATGGATGGATGGATGGATGGATGGATGGATGGATGGATGGATGGATGGATGGATGGATGAATCCTACAGGGTGGAAAGCACATGCATTTGACACAATAGTCTGATGGAGACCAGGGAAATAGCCACAAAGATATTCCATGTCCTTCTGGAAGTGAAAGGAAGGTCAGTGCTAATATTCACTATTTTTCTCGCCCTTGAGAATATTCTGGGCATGCACAAGTTGGTCAGATAGTAGCAAAAACACTACCCAGGAGCTATATCAACCAGGGGCTTTGATCTCCTCTTTCATCCCCTCTGTGAGCTGAGTATAGCATAAGAAGGTTAAAACAAGTCTGGTAGACCAGATAAATCAGGAGAAGAACTGGTAGATGCTGATGGTCAGCAGGAAGAAGCCAAATCGAAGTCCAAAAAATGTAATACATACACGTATAGCATTAGATTTCACTCAAAACTAGTATAAGAATCAAAACAATCCTGGATGGCATTCCAGTTCACTGTGAAACATATACATATGCACTGGAATACAGCACACACATATCAAGTGATACCTCTGACCATCAGCAATTTATACCTGCATGTCACTGTTGTGTATGAGGAAGTTGAAGGCCCCAAGGCAAACCAAAGCTTAAACAGGTACAGCCCAATCATCCAGTATGTTGCCAATTCACATCTAACTGCTGTAGAGAGAACTGAACACTTACTATCATTCTGATGGATGATCCACAGTTAGGACATGCTAATGCAAGACAGAAGGCACCCCAGGCAAGAAGCAAAGTAGAGATGTAACTGCTATCAGCCAGCAATGCTACCTGCTGTAACACTTTTGTTTTCTGTGTTAGATAAAAAAAGGAAACTTATTCTTTGTAGAAATGAGCTTCCCAATTAGTTAAATGATTACATGATATAAATACTGCCACAAATGGCCTGAATCTTCCTTACGTATAATGTATGGGGGTGGTTATGCATTAGGTCTTGTCAACAGTGTTCTTAAGGTATTAATAAAGTGTTGTTCAGTGGATTCTTAAACAACTTCATGTATTTTTAATTGTTCTTAAGGTATTAAAGTCACAGGTTTTAGAAGCAAACTCCTCCCAACTGTTTCTTGCACAGTAAAGATTTATTAAAACATAAAAGTAATATCATCAGCCACATTCTGTCCACTTTTTTCTACATGCAAGAAAGTCCCAGGCAAGCTAGAACCTTCACTGTATAATGCCTCAAACCTGCTCTATTGGAGGCCCATGGGATATATGCAAATGACCTCCTTAAGGACATAACAGTATTTCAGCTACATGGCTTCTGAATGCCCGTGACTTTTACATTTTTAAGACTTTATGGGTACATTCAGGCAAATAAAGCCAACCCCCCACTAGCTGCAGATGAGGCCAAAAAAGGTATATTTGCAGGTCTCCTATTGCTTATGGATGTCTGGCTTTATTTTAAGCTCTGTATTTCTAAATTATTAGCAAACAATTCACTTTTGCTATACTGACAAGGCCAAAAAACAAAAAAAAAGAAAAGGTGGAAGCATGCATGTCCGCAGCTACTGGTGTTGGCTTTATTGGCCTGAATGTACCTATAAAAATTTAAAAAGTAAAAAGTCATGGGCATTTAGAAGCTATGCAGTTGAAACACTATTACGTCTTCAAGGGGTCATTTGCAAGTATCCATGAGCCTTCACTATGGCAGGTTTAAGGTATTACACAGTGAAGATTCTAGCTTGGCTGGATCTTTGTTGTGATTTTTTTCTGAATTGTTTGTCTGTGTGACCTTTTTTTTGGTTTAGACTTTCTTTCTGTAAGGGATCAGGGTTCTTATAAAGTGTCACCAGCTCTCTTGATTCAGTGCCACTCTTCTACCTTTTTCAATAGTCATGCCTGACTGTTGTAGATCTTTTCTCATGCAGTCTATCAGTCTGGACTGTCCCCATTTCTTCTTGCCTTGTTCCTGTCTCTCCCACATCTTCTTCATCAAGTTGTCTTCTGTTTTCCTGCACATATGCCTGAACTACCATAATATGTTTTTCTTGAAGCTTTCTCCAAATGGAACTACTGTGGTTCTGTTTTGATGTCATCATTTCTTTGCCTACCCCACATACCTCTCAACTGTATAGATTTTCACAGAATGTCCAGATTTTTACCTTACATTTTTGGTCCATTTTTCATAAAACTGTGTTTTTCTAGCAAATTAGCATCAAGTCATTAAAGACTGACTTTAGAAAATAATGACAGGCATTTGAGTTTCAGACTTCCCACCCTTCAGAAAATTCATGCTAATGCAAAACCTGTTATTCTATCAACTTTCTATGTTTGCTAGAGCAATATTTAAAAATAGTTCCTATTTTTGGGTCTTTGTCCCACTTTTATCAGTGGCTTTGTGCAGATTTTTTTGCTCTAAGAGCTTGAGAGCTATGCATACCCCACAGTGTGTATCCTACCACCATCTCAAGCTATACCGCTCACGTACACTTCATTGTGAGGAACATTGCTCATTTTGAATCTAAAATGTCCATGTTTATCTCATGTCCACACTGAATGTGTCTGTCATACATTATTAATGAGAATGGTTTTAAATTATATGCATAGCAAATAAATTATATTAATTCATGAAGAGAACATTATATGAGTATAAAGTAACACATTTAGTCATCCTTTGAGTTTCCTAGCTGAAGTTGGTGTTGAAAATTTTATTGATTTGACCATTCATTTGTTTTAAATTTCAGAGAAGTGTAAGCTCGATAATGTAATGGATGCACACACACACACACGCGCACACACATATATTTATATATATATATATATGTATATATATGTGTATATATATATATGTATATATATGTGTATATATACACATACATATATATATATATATATATATATATATATATATATATATAGCAAGATCAGAGGTGCTGTGTAAAATTAGGGATAGCTGACAGGGCTAGTGTGTTTTAGAGATAATGCCCAAGGTCGCAACAGAGTAGTGTTTTAGTCTGACAATTAGACAGTAGTTTATACAATGAATGAGTGAACATTTAAATGAGTCATGGTGCAGGAGTTGCTGAAAAATATTTTTTCAGAACATATTGATTAAATTTTCCTTTACTTCAAGCTGTAATATGGGAAGATATAGTAAGGTAGCTGATAATCTCTCTTTCACCTTAAGTTATACAGGATTCAGGTTTTGGTGCTGGCTGCATAGTAACTATTATTGGAAGTCTCACAATAGATAGGGGAGATGGGAAGATGCAGGCTTGTTATTAAGGGAATCTTCCAGCATAAGGAATTCATACAACCAGCCTTGTAAATCATTTGAGTTTTTTACTCATAATTCACAAATAAGGAAAGGAAACCATTGATGTTCCTGATAGTACTAGTGCACAGATGGGAGATGGTCAAGGCAGTTAATACAATTAGGGTGCAGGTGACTACCTCACATTTTAATTGCAAGCCTAAAAGGATGATGGACTCTATGAAACACTGGGCAGAAGGGGGCTTTAGAGCAGATGGGGTGCTTGGTACATTTATAAGGGCAGTAGGCTGACTAGATGTAGCCTTTGGGCAAAGACCTGTTGCCTCACATTTTGAAAGTTTTTTATAACATTCTGTGAATCTATACTGTTATGCTGTTTTGTTTGTTCTGTTTCTGGTCTTGCACTATGGAACTTTTCATATTAATGAGTAATCAGAAGGATGTTGTAGTTGCAGAGAACAGGATGATCTTATAGTAAAAGTTTTTTTTAACAGACCAGTTTAGAAAAAGAAAACTGATCACTCTAAGAAAGAGATGGATGGCGTGATCTGTTCAGTCAGTTGCATAAACATATTTCATGCACTGAAAAAGGGGACACACTTCATTAAGATCAGGTATGATTATATCCATTAGCAAAGGTTGAAGAAGACAACCTTTAAAAAGCTACATTAGATAAGCATGATGATTTGGCTACAAAGAAATATCTTGCATTCCAGAACATTTTCTAAAAAAATAAACTTAAAAATCATAAGATAAACAAATGCTAATATTTTGTGAACAATAAAAGCTATTAAAACTGTACAAATATAAATGTTATCAGTAAGAAGTATTCTTTACAGTGGCAGTACTCAGTGCATGCACAGCCTTTTCCATAAATGCTACAATATATTATAATGCGCACAAATACCAAATTATATTTTTCTAAATGTTTACAATTTTTTATATCTTGAAAGCAATACAATCTTGACATATATTGTTAGAATATTTTTGTTAACCAGACATAAGCTTTCACATGACAACAAGAAATTCCTCTTTAAGAACATGTTTGTTGAGATATTTATAGAAATATAAAAACATGTTTAATTGTATAATTAGCAATACAAATAATACTGGATATCTCACAAGATGAACAATTTACAATACAAATTTTAAAGACAGTTTTTTCAACAACATGTAAGGTTTCACCTAATATCACACAACAGTTAGTGAGTCACTTAGTTTTTGTATTAAGTACATATGGAAAATATTGCTTATTTTCATAATTATTAACAAACAACTAGCAATATTTCTTGTATATAGTGATATAAACCAGCATTTTCAGTGAATTATCCTGTCTCCCACATTGATGTTTCACACCATATACATCAATAAAATGTAGGTGCCTCAGTTAAGAAAGTATGAATATAAATATGAATTATAAGTGCAAACAAAAACTAATTTTTCCACAGCAGGAGATCCTACACCAATAATCTTAATGCCATTTTGTTAATAACTCCTTTCCCTTTCTAATACTGCATATTATTAGCTGGTAAGTCACTTAGTTGGTGAAGCCAGGCACAGAAAATGTCAAGATGCCATAAGGAGGTATGGGTGTAACCTGGAAGTACACTAGAAAGGTGTTATATGCTTGAGTGACATAGCCAGCCCTAGGCATAGGCCAACTAGGCAACTGCCTAGGGTGCCGCTCTAACAGGGGGCTTTTCCAGTAATTTGGATGGTGTAGGTAGTCCAGGATGGGGGCACAGGATGGTGCTGGGGGGACGCTGTGGAGACATTTTGCCTAGGGCACCAGTTGACCAAAGGCCTGTTCTGTTGAGTGATTTAAAACATAAAAAGGAATAAGGAATGAACTGCAGGAAGCAACAGGTCAGTCAGGTACAGGTAGGCCTTAAACAGATAAAGTTATCTTCTTTTATAAGTCCAACATATAACTGGTCAGACCTTCATTATATTACTGCGTGGAAGGATGAGCAAGAGTTTCTCCGGGAGAGCATCAACCAATTGTAAACAAAAGAGCTGACAGGAGTACACTGCATACCTTGGTTAAAGCTGCACCAAGTTTTAACCCAGAATGGCAGATTAAAAACAAAACAAAATATTTTGTTGATTAGCTTCAGAGGATTGATTTCAATATTGATGAAAAATAGCCTGTCTCCCCTTTCTGATGTCCCTACCCTGGTGGATAAAATTTTAAAAGATATTTCTGTAATTAGCCACCAAATAGTTGGTAAACTAGTAATTTGTTCTCAGATTATTTGCAGACTTCTTTGGAAAAAAGCTAAGAATCACAATGCTGTTGAAAGAGAAAGGGATC